>NW_009610211.1:83067-101930 GCF_000690535.1 Cariama cristata
TTTTTAAAATAAGTTCAGTTTTAAAGAAAATTCCAAGTCCCAAGCAATTACTTATTATATACTGTTCTTCAGGGCACCTCTGTGAATTCTAGAAGAGACTGTGTTTGCTGAGGAATGCAAAACACTTCCCTTATGGCAAAATTCTTTCAGATAATTAAACTGTTGCACAACAGATGCTGGCTAGAGGATACAAATAATTCCAGTACATTATTTACCGTTAATTACTTTACATACATTCACCACTTTTAATAGATATTTGAGACAAATATATGTTAAAATAATATACATTCAATAACTATTTTTATCAGCATTATCCAAGGAATACGGCCCAAGTGACTCTACACTCACCCCATAGGTTAGAAAGAGCTCCCAGCACAGCAGCAGTTCAAAGTTTTTAACAGGGTTGGTATCAGTCAGCTACAAAGTAATAGTAATGGCCCTCTGTGGTGTAAAGTTCTCTCTTGAACTAATATTAAGCCCTATGAAGTAACACAAAATAAGTGAAGCATAACTACAAAGACCACATTCTACCATATACCTTCCAGGAATCTATAGTCAAAAAAAGTGGGGTTTAAACCACCTAAAAGTCCCAAACCAAGCAATTCCTGTCCTAAAGAAGTTCAAAAGTATTTTGAGCTACCAAGTGGAGTTAGGCACCAAAAAAGCCTTTTAATATTCCAGAACTGAAATTCTAGAATACTTCCTTTTCAAGAAAATATTTCTGCACAACAGTTGCAGTCACAGAGTTTCAGTTGTACCTGGAAGTCCCAGGTACGGCTAGAAATATCTTCTTAAGCTTAAGATTGCCATGAGGAAGTTCTCACTTCTCACCCCAGCTAGCCTGCATTTGCATCTGGTTTCAATTACATCCTTGTAAGACTGATTCAGGGCACCTGTAATGCTGTCAGACTGGCACCTCAGGAGTATTTTAAGCATTCAACCTTGTAATTCTAAATTGTAAAGCAGTCAAGGCAGTATCAGTTGGACAGCACCACCAGTCACCAAATTACCCCACCAAGTTACTATATATAGGTATTTTCAAGGATGGAGCCAGAGATCTGTGTTACCTATTGTGTCACAAACACCTCTGTCTTTCTCCATGTTTTCACTTACTCTGTTCTATTCGTATCATATATTGCAGTTTGTTCTTTGCAATATGCATCCAATCTTCCCGGTTAATGATGTACTTGGTGAAATTCTGATTGCTTTTCATTATAACATAAGGTAATGAAAGATGCTGCCACTCAATTGAGACTACATTCCACTCTGAACTTAAAATTCAATTAATATTTTTATTCGAAGTCATACATCCTCCCTAACCTTACAACACTTCCACCATGAGCTAAAAGAATTTTCTGACCTTGTAAGAAAAAACATTAATTAACAAGTTAGTTGAGTTCTTTAAGGAATTCAGGTCCATCTCACTTCATTTGCAATTAACTTCAAAATGAAGTACAAATTCTTCAAGCCTCAGCATATTTCAAACTCTTAAATAATTTTCAAATAGGCAACATGAAGAAATTACATTATAAGTTGCTATTGAGGATTATTATGTAAGTATGTGAAGCAGTGAGGCCTGTCTCTTGGCAGCGGGTCCTATCTTGCCCTCACACTCCTTTTCAATGCTGCCTCTAAGGCTTCTCTGTGTCAGCACACGGATGCGGCTCTCATCCAGACACAACTCACTACAATGATAAACCCAGTGCAAACACAAAGCCAGGTGCGACTACACATTTTGGTTGTTCACACCAGAGGTGATGCAAACATAATGAAAATCCAGTTTAACTAGCCATGATGCTCTGCCTGGCTTTTGTTTTACTGCCATGTTGAATGTATATTTTCACTTTTTAAACTGATGCCTAAACAATATACATCAGATCTCCAAATAGCTAGAAACACTGGCTAGCTTGGTTCAGAGATGTTTAGAATTTTTAATCTCAAACTTCTAAAAAAACCAGAAAAATCTTGAAAAATAATTATATTAATGATAAGGTACCAATATGTACTCTGAAAATTCAAAAAAAAAACAAACACATGGAGTATTTTATTTTGCCCCAAACAAAGCACTGAAAGCTTTGAAGAATTCAGTAGTTAACACAAGTAGTTAGGATGCAATTATAAAGCATAAGCTTAAAAGTACATGAACTTTCATTTATTTATTCAGACATACAAAAATATTCACACTGATCCAAACAGGTAGGGACACGCAAAGATATGTTTCTTTAAAAATAATTTTACCTAGATTAGTATACCACTACTAATATGTCCAAATTATAACAAGGCTCCTGAGCAGAATTACTGTTGCTTGAATGCTTTAATTTGACAGAACTGAAGTATAATGCAAGACTTCTTCACAGTGGAAACAATTTGTTTGAATACCTCCAATTAGGCTCAAGTTCATCATACACAGACACTAATTAAAACATGTTTGAGACACTGCTTGGCTAGAAAAAAAGCTTTCAAACTCTGGGGTTTCAGCTGGGACATACGGCAATCAGAGGCAGTTCAGATGGAGGGTGACAGTATGCAATACCTTAGAGACAGCAGACAGCGCTCCAGCTCCCTGGACAGGCCCTCCTGCCCACAGAAAACCTTCACAGCCATTTACAAGAGGTAACTCTAGGTTTGGAAGCCAGCCAGGATCAGGATGGCAAAGATGACAAAGAGTATTAGCAACACTTTCATATTGAATCACATTTACCTTTGTCAAAAAAGTTACACAAGTTGTTAGACCAATTAGCTATTTTAGGGGTATGTAAAAATGTATCAGGCTTATTTCAGAAGAGGCAGAGGTCTGCCACAAAAAAGTTAGAGGTTAACATAATGAGGAAGGAAGTTACAACATTACAACCATTATTACTTGTTCTGCGATAAGAAACTTCAATGTAACTCACCGAATTCTGCCAGTGGCATTCATAGCAGTAATTAGTTCCGTTTACCTCCAAACAGTTACTTGGAGTAAGATGCTAAAGGTATGTAGAAAAAACAGCAGGCAGCAGAGGCTTCCACCTGTACTGCTGTCAGTCTCAAAGGTTTTCCAGTCCTCTTAATGGCTCTGCAATGTCCAGGTGGGAAATGCTTTTGTAAATGGCATTTAAGTACTTAAAACAAGCATGCTAACTAGAAACAGTGTGGTTACACCTACATTAGCCAGGAGCAGATGAGCAAAAGTTCGTAGAGTACAATGGTTGGTGCTGAGGACCTGACTTCAGTGTTATCACTTCAGACAGCTGCTTCCCCCCCATTTCTTTAATTAGAAGAGGAGACACAGCAGAAGCAGGATAGGCTATCAGAAAAATTATTAAAACTGATTTTTTGAAGTGTTTCTTCCTAATACTCCAACCTCTTCAAGAGTAGTAGTACTTAATCACTGAAAAATTTCAGGATTCCTCTGGAGTTAAGTATCTCAAGTCAGCTGCAGATACCTCCATCCCAAACATTCATCCTTAAATAAGTACAGATGTAAGCTAAGACTCACATCTCCTGGCTTGTGGGTGAATACCATGTTAAATGGATTTTAAAAGCCTCTTGTCATGTCTGCTACCATAAGCCTAAAATTGTATTGTGTTCTGCAAGCACAACACAAAATATCACAGTGTTCCTCCTTTAATTCAAAGATTCTCATTTCAATAAGACCTTGCAAGAATGATATTTGAAAAGAGGGAAATAGATTAAGAAATAAGCACTGAAACAAGTTTCTCTGCATTTTTCTATACAAGACAGTGGACAAGATTAATTGTATGTATGTTTATAATCAACATTTTCAGACTTCCTAATGTTTCATACTCAAGTTCCCCCCTCATTCTCACTCTTATGACAGCAGTGTTCCTACCAAGTTTAATTTGGCTCATCTTATATCCCTCAACACACTGCCTGCTACAGAACAGAATAAGCAGAACCAAGGTGGTGTGACATGAGCACAAATCTGATTCCCTCTAGCTTAGCCTTCATTTCTGCAGTTTCCACTTTCTGGGAACTTAGAATTTCTTCTTGCAAACAGATGTTTTACACAGTCAACAAGAGACTAGTCACAAAAATATTCAGACTTTTTGCTAAACTCAGTACCCACAATGTTCAAATAGCAAGAAACAGCTCTCAACAACACGTATATTAAATTGCTGTTCAGCAATTAGACAAAATATTTCTACCTAAGTCTTGCCAATTTCTGCTTCCATGTTGAAATTTCATTTTCCATTAAAGCTATCAATCAGCTTTATTGAAATCAAAGATTTTAATTACACTTGGCAATCCCAAAACTGCTCTTATTTGGAAGCGTTCTTCAATATTAGCCACCAAAAGATTGATATTTAAATTCATCCCTTTTCTCATTGCATTGATTCCCCTGCAAAATAGATGGAAAACAGGATTCTACTAGCATAGTTGGTGAAATAAATATCTAGAAGGCAAAAAATAGCTAGCAACTTCTACATATGCAAGTAGATTGACATCTAGTGTGAAAACACTGAACTACAAAGTCTATACCGCATATCAGCAAGGATTAATTTAAAATAAGTTAAAAAAGTATATATTTGTTTAAATGACAACAGAACCAAATCCTCCAAATACAAGTACCTTTAAATCTTATTTTTTCAAATTGCTACATAGAGCCAAATCATTGTACTAGTGACTGAGGAAGTGTAGGTTCTAGAAAAGAAATGAGATGCTAGCAGCGAATTGTAAAAAAGCCAATGAGAGAATCAGGAAAGAAGCTCAGACAGTAAGACTGAGAAGGAGAGGAACACAAGCTAGCTGGTGAAGCTTAAGGTTTTTTTCTAGCCTTGGATAAAGTAAAGTAGAAAAGTTAGAGACAAAGGTAGAATGGATCATATGATTTGTTTTAGAGTTTGACTGGAAAAGATCTTGAATACCTTAATTTCTGTGATGTAGGCCCAAAGACTGATGAGGAGTAGTGTAAATAGTCTCTAGACACCTATGTTGTTTAGCACAATGCATATAGCCATGAAAAACAAAGTCTATATGTTGTAGAATAGATAAAGGGCTTTTCATAGTCATGCCACTGAAGACTGAACCCTCGTATCAACATCACCATCCTAGAATTTAGTTTATTAAATATCATTAGTCAAAGGTGCTTTTGTTTCTGCAATGTAATCTCAAAAGTGTTTGTCACCTTTTTATTCTTGCCAGTATCACATCTAAGTTCACGGTAGCATTGGCAGAAATTTTAGACCTAAACACATTTTCCTGGCACCTTCAGTCTTTTCGAGCCTATTTGCACCTTCCTGCCTGTAGTAATTTTGTAAAAGTCCTATCTAAAAATTAGCATCTTAAAAAGCTGACAGAAGTGCATTTGCACTACAACTCCTAACTCATTTATGATTCATTTACTATAACAATGTTAGGATATCTCTTCTAGCCCCTGTCAAAATCTCAAGCTTATTCATTTCATACCCATATGTTTAGATATTAGATGCTTTCCAGGAACTAATAGTGTCAGCCTACTGCTAATATCTGTGATGGCCCTTGCCTGTGCAGCCCTCCTTTAGTGTCAGTGTTGAAAACAGCTTTTAACAGAACACACACTTTCAGTAGAAAACAGTTTACAAGCCTCCTGCTAATTAAGAGTGGAATTACACAGCAGCAGCTGGAGCCCTTTGAGATGTCGTCTCCATGTACATTCTCACTCCAGGTATTTAGATGCAAGGCTCACAGCCTGTCCACCCCCATCCTTATGCTCAGCATATGAATACGCTAGACAGATCAAACATTGCTATCGCATTTCCCCCTTAATCACAGAATTCTGGCATTAAAAAGCCTTTGAAAAGGCCTTGAGGGAGAAGGGCAGGAACATGAAAATAATTATGCACAGGGACAATGCAACCTAAAGGTACTGATAAGAAATTTTGTTTTACATGTTTGAGTAAGTGTCCACATTCACACAAGGAAGCCTTCAGGTCACACACAGTACTTTATTATTTTGCATTTAGCATCACCTAATATGACCAAACTGATATTAAGGACCAGTCAACAGCAGAGATGTGAAAAATATAAGCATCTAAAATTTCTCCCATTAGTTTCTGTATTTCCCACTATTAACCCATTACTCAAGTTTTCTTCTTCCCATTAACTGTCTCAAATCCAAAAGCACTGTTGATCACATTGTGCTCTGATAACCTATTGCCCTGAGTGATGGTTAATTGCCAAAATTAATTTTTATGAGCAAGTGTGACTCCTCAGCTTGACATTGACTCAATATGTTAATCATTAAACAACTGACAGTTTCTAATGTTGTAGGATATGGCCAAAGGCTTGTTTTTACCCAGGAAAACTTCGGACTCAACAGAACCTCTGCGCGATGAGTCAGAAGTGAGTGACAACTTCAGGATAAGCTCTAGAAATAGTAAATACATCTGAAAAACTGAAACAAATAGCCGCTTACCGTGCCATTTTTGCAAGGCAAAAAACAGAAAACCGTAAGCCTACACACTGAAGTAAAACTTTCCTGACAGTAACTATACTGTACATGTCAAGTCATCCGGAAAATAGTTTCTTGGCACTATTTAAGCCCTACAGAGTTCTAAAGAGAAAGTTAGAAAGAATTTGCTTAATACCAAAGACCTTGCCAATCTCAAATATATCCATTTTTGCTCCTCAAGTTAAGGATTTTCAGAAACTGCAAACAAGCAGACCCTGAGGAAAAAAATCCTTATCTTGACAATTTTTGGGTTCTGCTAGCAACCCAACAATACAAAAGACTGGAAAAATGCCCAATGAAGGTCCATGACTGCACCCAAGATAATTGCTCCAGAAACATCCTGAAAACAAATGAAAACTACATGTTATTGGAACAAACAGCTTAAGTTTTATTTTCCTTGAGTATCTGACAGATCTAGGGAGTAAGTCTTTATACTTACTTGACTTCATTCACCATATCTTACACATTAGACATGTAATTTATAGTTCATCATCATGTTACCTGTAAAGTTTATTCCTGTCAAAGCAGTCTGTGTCTCATCTCTTCACACACTAATCCCAACATTCAAAGTCCTCCTCTAGCAGCCCTACTCTGTACACATGTATTTTTTCACTGGACATGGGCAGTTTAAAGACCACCATAATTTAAATGTGATAAATCAAGATAGATTCTGTATGCAGCTGCAGGAAGAGAAACACAACACTAACCACAAACTAAATATACCTCCCTACATCCTAATATGCAAAAGCTCCACAGTTCAAAGAGACTGCAGCAGATGAAGAAAGGAATACTGAATGGATGAAAGCAAGTACATCCAGAAGCAACACATGAGATTCCCACTGTGGAGAATCTCTAATTATGAAGCAGTTGATATTTCATATCATACTTTATTGGTTCACGAGCTACAGACACCACACTATATTTTACCTTTGTTGTGAGGCTGAGAAATTTAGGGCCCCATCTCTAGATTTGGATATAGCTCTGGCTGAACATTTCCCAGAAAAACAATTCAGAACTCAGTTGAATCAACTATCAAACAGGGATTCAGGGTCTGCTTTTTCTTATTTGTCATTAGTATTAAACTAGGGTCGATAAGAAACAAAAGACAAGAAACATGCCATGGCATTACTTGAACATAATTGTTTTCTTTATTTTTACCATCCTTTTTTCTTTCCTAGGAGAATTAGACTTCAGAACAACAAAATGTGCAATGAACCTGAACAGATATAGCACAGAACACAAAATACCTGGAAATTATTCCTAATACTCTTAGTATCTCCTTTTCACTAAAGATTATTATAATCCCACATGTTCAGATTCATTAATCAAGTGCCAGAAAAATCACAAGACCAGCTGAAATCTTATGAGATCTTTAAAATAAAATTCAGAGTTTTTGCTTGCCTTTGGGTTTTGGCATTATCTTAACAGTGTCTTAAAAAGTATCTTAACAGCTTTTTCTCTGCAATATGCGAGGCTCAAAGTCTTTCTTCAAAACAGAACTTCAATCCCTACATCATAGCTTCGTACCAAGTATTGGGGCTTTAAGAAAAAATATCAAGTATTTCCACAAAAATCTTTAGTTCGCAATGCAGTCAATCAAGATGCAATCACTGAGTCATTAGTCAATCAAATATTATCAGTGTGACTGAAGACAGGCTTCACAAAACAGACTGTTGCTCTTCTCTATAGAGTTAATGAACTAAAAACTAACCTCCATTTCTAGACATTTTACTCATCAGCTAAAACACACCAGAAGTTATTTGCTAGAACAGTAAGCCCTCTTTGCTTCATTTCTGAAGTTATAAGCCCTTTCTCCCACAGGAATTTAATTTTTCACCTTTCTTAAAAAAAAAAATCTTTCCATCAAGATCCATATGCTTTAAAAAAGCCTTATGAGGCTGGCTTTCTTTAACATATCACTAGATCGCTTAAATTTCATCAAGGCAGAATTTTTGTCATCCAATCACTTTGTCTCACTATAGCGGTATAACCATAGCCAAAACTTCAACTTAAATTGCCAAAAGAGGAACTTGTTTGCTGTCAAGCTGCAGTAGAGCCAGAATAACTGGGAGAGCAAAAGTGCTCATGGATTTCAACATCTGCTGGCCTCAAGATAGCTTCTCTTCTTCCTATTGGAGAGTGACAGAATCAAGGACATTAAAAAAATAATTTAGAAGTACTTGAATCTCCTGCCCATCTTATTCTTTTCCTCTTTGAGCTGGTTACAGAACCAGAAACAACATTTTATGTCAGCATTTAGAGCACTTCACCTTATGCCTTCCTCTGAAGTGACCTCTGTCTCATTGTCCCCACCAACTCCAAAGCTAAGAAAAAGGTCTTTTTGCTCACTGTATGTCAACAATCCTCTACCCTTACTAGAGCACAGGCTCACAAGGTCCTGTTTCAAATACTGTCTACAATGGTAATAATGCACAATTTAATGTGAATGTGGTAAATTTTTCTTATATACTAATTATTTAAACATAAATGCTTGTTTTAAGCAAAGGTAAGAGGCTTCTGTTACACTACCATGGACTACAATTTTGTTTTCTTTAAATACACAGCAACTTAAAAAACGCTAAATTCACTGTAAAGACCATGCTGACTATAATAATGTCACAGAGGATCATTATGCTTGCCTACAGCAGACTAGGGGGGCAAACATGTAGCACAGCTCTTCCATTTTGTTCTCCTGTATTTAGATATGACCTTGAGATTAATTCCAAAAGCCACTGGCATGTTACACTGCTGATCTACTTTAAGAGCAGGGAGGCAGTTTGAGAGGAGAAAGGTTACCGACCACAATGCTCTAAACAAGTGGCATCAACATTAACTTGAAATGGACTGCACGTTCCACCCTCCGACAAGCCCATGTCACCTTGTTCATGTTCGTTTCACCACTGCTAGCTTTCACTTGCAGATTTGCCCAATCTTGTGACCAGCTGAACATGACTATTCTGGATTGTATTTTAGGAGGTGTAGATCAGAGAACTTATTTCTACCTAAAGACAGCTGTTTAAAATTAACACATGCTACATACCAGATATACTTTATTGACATCAATGCATTATTGAAACTACTATAAATTCTCTGTACTTTCCCACTTCATCCTTTGAGGTTTTTTCTAAGAACAGCAACAATAAGCAACCGCCTACCAGGGAAACCACCACTGCAAACAAACACTTTGCTACCCTGGAACACTGACTCACATTAACCAAAGGGACAACATATTTACTGCCTTCAGTGCTCTGGCATTTCTGTTGCTTTTCTTCACTAAAAAAAATATTAGTTTAGACAGCACATATCACCCAGCAAAGAATAAGAGAATACACTATTTCTGTCAAGTCCCCTGTATCTCAAAGCACATGCTGTGATTTTGAACAGGCAATGATGTGGAGCAAGGAAAGTGTTTCCCATAACAAGTGCCATGATGCAGTCAGGGAGCTATGCACAGAGAGACCCTTGCACCAACAGAATCCCACTGAAGACACCTGGGCTCCATATTCATACAGAAGCGATCCATTTCAAGATTAATGTCATAACTTTTGATAGCCACATTAGCTGGAAAAAACATTTAGAGCATTTTAGCAAGTTCTATTTTCAAACCACACGGTAACACAGACCTCCTTTATGCCCTTCTACAGGGAGTCACATTCCCAGTGACCTGATCCCCTTGAGAGAAGGCAGGTTTCCATGCGAGACTCCAACAAAAGCCATTAACTTCATGTTTTTGTCTCCATTCGGGAGGATATGTTACAGCACAGTCAGGAATAGGAGAGCCAGTAGCACAGCATGGCTTCCTCTGGGGCACTGTTGTCAGGGTAAAGGCATCAGGCAGGTCTCCAGTGGGAAGGATTCTTCAGTGATCCCTGCACAGGTCACAGCGCTGTCCCACAAGCTCCAGCATCCCCTCCCACAGCAATCCCACACAGCAACATGACATTTTAACTCACTGGGCAAGGCAAACACTTGCACCTATCCCATCAACACACTGCTTCATGCCTAGGTCCCATGTGTGCTCCATACTTTGCAATTTCCATTTGTCTCCAGCAGGCATGCCTTACATGCCCGACAACTAGAAAACTCGAGATGATTTTTAAGTCTATCAGATCACTCCCAACACGATCAAGCAAAATATTTAGCATTTCTCTGAATGTGTAGGGCTCAATATTTAGGTCGTCAGCCTTCTACATGTTTTTAGTTGAGAATAATAGGAACATCTTTCAATATTAGTATCTGGTTTAAGTTGAATAGATTTTTCTTAGCCTAAATTCACTGAATAATTGTGACTAATCTCAGACAAAAGAACAGCTTTCAGAAGATGAGAATAACATAGTTTTAATAAAAGACTACAGGTCTGGTTTTGTTTTTTAAATGTTTATCCATGGGTCTGCAAGTCCCAAGAAATCTGCTGTACATACTCAAACAGCATGGCAAAGAAATCCTGCCTGCTGTTCTGGTCCTACACCAAAACCCATTAAAAGGATAATAAAGACAGCATCACATTTCATAAGAGATTTCCTGAATGCCTGCTGAGCTGACCTTGTTTACAAGTACTCACTGAAACGATTAATTGCTCATACTTTCCACTCCACACTGCTACAGCTCAGAATTTTCTGCCCATACTATCCAAATGGACATGAGCCAGAAAGAAAATGTCTATGTAATTAGCCAATTAATTATTATTAATGCTAGCATTTAACAAAAAAATGCCAGCTGGCATACATAACAATCACTTCACTTCTATTGTGCAAGAACTACAAAAGGCATTTGTTTTCTTATTAATAGCTACAAAATACAGACAAAGTTGAACAGTTTTGTTTTAAACTACAGGATCAGAAGGGCAAAGAGAATAGACTGGTGAAGGACCGGACTGGGAGTCAGGAAACAACTTGAATTCAGAGTCTGCAACAAAATTCCTGTGCAATTGAGCCAACTGGTTCATCTCTGTGCTACAGGTTTCCATTTGTAAATTAGTGCTTTCTCATTCTCTGGCTTTATTGCTTAATTTTACTACCTGTTCTTTGGTAGTAAGAATCTCATAGCATGTTAATAAAGCAGAATGGGCTCCTGACTGACTACAGCCTATAAACCTTTTTTCTTTGTACTGTTTAACCTCAGGGGGATTTTGTATTAGAAAGACATTTCTTCTGAACCTAGCAGAAACTGACTGGTCCAGGTGGCCCACAGAAATCAGCTGATACAATAATGCAACAATACAGTTTGAAACACTCCAAGTGCAGTTACTGGAAACTAGATAAAAGCATATTATACTCCGACATTTAGAGCAAGGTGTTATTCTTCAGCGCTTTTTTTGACATTAGCTAACCAATGTACAGAACCCCAACAACTTAAAGGGAAAAACTTTCTAATGATTAGTGTAGGACTGGATATCAACAGTCCCATACCTCCCTCTCAACTCCATCACAGATTTGCTGTATGAAACTGTACTAATGCTGCTCTGTGCCCTAGCTCCTCTGTGAACAGCAAGGGAATAATCCATAGGCAGCTACTCAACCAAATTGTTTTCAATTTTAATTCACATTTCTGCTAGGAATTTAAAAAGACCAATGTTGACCAAAATTCGCCTCAGCCCTTGTTCCAAATACACATAGCACCTTCACGGCTATCAATTTCAGCTCCATTACAACAGCAACAAGTAAATATGAACTCTGTTTTTTTAAGTTGCACTATATTGCTACTGATGTATTTATGACATCACTTACTGCAACAGCAGCATCAAACACCCCGCAGGCTGGGTAACAGTAGATCCTGACAGCTGAACTTCACACAAAAGGGTTGATGTGTTGTATGAACTGGACAACACAGTAATCATCAGATCTTGATCTGCAGGGGATCCCAATAGATCCCAATGACAGCCCTGGCACACTTCACATACAAAGCACTTCAATCTGAAACCAAGCAGAGATGTATTTCATTTCATTCATGCTAATATTCAGCACTTTCCCCCCTCTAATTTAGAGGGTATAGCAGTTAGAGGAAAGCTGAAAACACAAAGTAATACAACTGTGTTAGCAGGGTTCATCACTAGGACAGCCAGCATTCAATGAGCTTTGCTCTCCCTCGCAGGTCTCTCACTACACACTGGGGACTACTGCCGCATGTTTGCAATGGCAGCATGAGAATACAGCATAGCAAACCATGCTCTAACAAAAAGATCTGGAAAGGCAGCCAAAGGGACAGCAGTGGTTTTGCAAGGCATCATGGGAGTCCTGTTTGCCTGAACTTTTGCAAAGCTGACTACATCCTAGCTATGACTTTTTAAACATAAGTAGACATCACATGAATGCATACATTTCCCAGCCAAGTAGGGCATAGCACACACAACAGTAAATTGCAGCATAAATAAAATCTCTGTCTGTGTATATACTCCCAACCACAGATAGGTTACAGGTGCAATTCACTGGAAAACAGGCCTAAGACTTTGAACAGATTCATCTCCAAAAGTAACTGAATTCACTCCAACAAAGTGGTTTTCATCAGAATATGCAGCCAGTTTGTCTATGAGGCTGCTGGGGAGCCTGAGCTTTCAAAGTTCACAGCCCCAAGATAATTGTGCTATGCAGACTTGCTCAAGACCAATCCTTCCAACACTCCTGGCTCTGCAACAGCCTCTACAGAGCTCCCTTAGGGCCAGAGCCCTTACAGCCCCCTGACTGACAAGGAAGATCTCAGTTTCCAGGCTCCAGCTCCTGGATCCACAGGCTGCAAAAGCAGGGCAAGGCAGGGAGATTTGAGACTGGCAGCAGCCAGCTGCTCTTCTCCACCCCTTCCAGAATACACAGCCAAACCATCTCATTTTCCTAAACTCTTAAAAATGTCCTCTGCAAAACACTGAGACATCTAAATTTAAAGAATATTTTAAACCTGCACAGACTGAGTGGTGTATAGCTGTGCTGTCTCAGAAGTTTCCTAGTACTGACCTTGAAATCTAATTTCAAAGAATGGCTTGTATTATACTGTGAGCAGGGCCAGAGGCTCAGGATTAGCATTTGTACAGCATAACAGGATTTCAGGTGAGTTCCTATATGGTAGACCAAACCTGCTCAGATCCAAAAATATGACAACTGAGATCTCATTAAATGATTGCTGGGAGATTTTTGAGCTGGAATAGATTGGGTTTGTTGCTCCAGATGGTTTGTTTTCTAATATAGATTAAAATGCTATGGTTTGCAGTCAAAAAAGGGAAGGAAAACTATTGTCTCCCATCAGAATGGTTATTGGGAGTTCAAGGAATCTTTTTCCAAACATAGTATCAGCTGCCCATTTTTAAAGCCTGCTTTTCTTTCATTAAGTTCTGAATACTTTCCAGACTGATTTTCTTTGTTCCTTTAGCAGCAGGGAGACGAGCAGGAAGAGTCCACAGCATCACAACACAGGAGCACAAGTCTGAACATCAGTGGAAAGCATTTAAGGTATACAAGCAGAGCATTCATTATAGATTAAAACAGCCAGATGTTTCACCCCAACTACGGAAAAAACAAAGAATACCAGCTTTGAAAAGAAAGCCTCTAATCCAGTAACATAGCATAACTATAGTAAAATGAACTCAAGAGCAAAAGGATGTCAGACCAAACCCGGTGTCTTCTCCAAGTTTATAGAAGTGATTCTCTGTAAAGGGACTTCAATACCCCCTTCAGAGGGGGCCACAAAATTTTCAAGGCACAGATACAAAAAGTAACATTGACTTTGCAGGATAGTTGGTAACATCCAGCATAGTTCAAGGGAAAAAAAAAATCTCAGGGCACCACACTAAGCAAATAAACACTATTTCCCTGGAGCTTAAGACAAGGGGATGGAAGGAGGAGTTAGGAAAAAAGAACAAGGTAAAATTGAGTTATATATGATATAACAAAATTACCCAGTAATACATTTTATCTACTGCTGCAATGCACTAATAGTGGCAGAAAGAAGAGCAGCATCAGAAGTAATTTTGATTTTCTTTTTCCCCCCTCCTGCTGGCAAAGGGCATATCTTAAGTACACGTGTGAAACTTACTCATCTTCTATAAAAATATGGTAAACAAACTAAACACAACTTGCCTATGAATCAAATCAGTACTACAGTAATTTGTGGAATAAAACAAACTGATCTCTCAGCAACATGAAAAGGCTTCAGATTTCTCTCCCCACAAAACAAGCTCTAACTAGCTTCCTTTCTGATTATCTGCACAGCATGGCATAAGTAATAAAGATTTCGCTTAAGGTCCTAGATTCACCTAGCTAATCAAGTGCTTAAATCCTGGAGAGATGATGCTTTTCCAAGTCAGTATTTTTACCACCAGAATGTTGGTAGGATCAGTAGTAGCAAGATTCACAGGATAAGTGTATAATTACACTACTGAATTCAGAACTAAACCACATGCACCCATTCAACACAGGATTCATGGTTAACTATCTGCCCCCTCCTTCATATGCTGTCCATTTGGACTACAAAATCTTTGCATTCCCATGGAAGAGCTCTTGCATCTGGTACAATACACATGAAGTATTACATCTGAAAAACTATTCCCCCCTGATTTCTCACCAGAAGCAAGGGCTACTACTAGCTTAATTCTGCATTTGTTTGCCTAGTTCACAACACTTGTTCTGGGGACAGCAGCAGCATTCTTGTAGAGGTCTTTTCATCCTTACATTACGCAATCTTAATATTAGTTTAATGTTGCTTTCTCCTGTGGATTATAAACACAAATCTCTAGACCCAGAATAATACCATTCATCCCTCTTAAGATAGAAAAGTGGTCATAACAAGCTTGTTCCCTACTTACTGGACTATTAATCTTCAAATATAATCAGCACACACAAAAGGAAAACAAACCCCTTCAGCCATCAAGTAGAAAGATCAGAGAACAAAACAGACATTGTAGTGCACTGTAGTACAATTAATTTCTAGTCTATCCTGACTTTTGAATGCTTGGCCTTATAAATTCAGTAATTATCTTTTAACATCGCTCTGCACATTTAATCTTCATTTTCAGACCAGTTAGCTGAATTCTTTCTTCTCAGTAAGCTTCCACAGAACATCAAGTGGACACCCTTATCAAATTATAAGTTCGTATAAACAGTGTTAGTTACCCTTTCAGCACACAGAAGATTTGTTAATTCTTACGCCTTGCACTTTTTGGAAGGCAAAGATCCACCACGATATCCAGCTACAGTGTAGGTATCCCTGGCTATTTGTTGGTTCATGCTAATGTCAATTAGCACCTACCTAAGTAGAAATATCAGAGTTTACACAAAACCAAACAAAAAATTTTCATACCAGAATTCATATCATACTTTCCGCATGGCTTCCAGGACAACATTCAAAAAAGTCACAATCATCCTACACAATTTTTGTGCCTTATCTGCTGAAGCACATTAGCCTTAAGCAACGCAGCTTATAAAAACATTTTTAAATGCCCCAATTTATTTCAGCAGAAAAAACACTTCAGATTTGAAGTCAGAGAGTGTGTTTGAATAAAAAAGGCAGAACAAAAAATTACATTTCTGAACTTGTTCTTTAAGAACCACATTAGTTGTTTATTTTCAGAACTTGTTTCAAACATCACATGCAAGCTCTGGCCAAGATGCTTGTATATAAACTCACTGTGAGTTTATATACAATTGCATGTGTGTGATCCATGCAAATGAATAAATTCAGTCTCACCAGCATCTGAGTGTTTTCTACATAGGAAATTATAACAAGTTTCTCAATTTCCTTCCCATTATGGTCATGCAATTTGATATAGGCACACATGAGCAAGCTCTACCATGTGCTAAGATGACTGGAAGTGACAGAGTACCATTGGTGAAGCACTAAGCTCGGACTGGAAAACCCTGCTGAGAAGCAAAGTACAGCAGCTTGGGTTCACTGCTGCGAAAACAGAGCCCCACAGCTTTTGGCCGTTTCAACAGGGCAAAGGAAGATTCTGCCTTCAGAAGGCAACAGAGACATTGTCTCAGCAATCTTAGAGTAAGCCATCTTCAATAGGACAAACATTTAGAACCCTGCATCACTCAAGTACTAGTTTTATTTCTTACTGCAAAAACCCAGGCAGCCTTGTCAAACATAGTACCTAGAATAGGTTTCAAAAAACCTACACTAAGTACAAGTTTTTATTGATAATTACCAGTTTGTTGACAAAGATCTAATTTTAACTGTGTGCACACAGTTATTCCCCTTGATAAGCTGGAGTACTGCCTTCTTTAAAAACACTAGTTTAAACTGAACTCTTACTCATTAGTATTTCTGTAAATGTTGTGTTGGAGCACTAGACATCTAGACATTTTCTTCAGCACAAAAAGCCAGAATAATGGCATTGAACTGTACCACATCCTACTCTATCAGTAATGAGAGAATACATGCACTCTGAAAATATCAAAGCATTACACATGGTCTCAATGATATCAACCATAAAGAATGCATAAATGTTCAAATGAATAAAAAGCTTCCAGTAGAAATCACACATCATACTGAAATTTGTACTATCAAATTTGTACTTTGAAAGCAGTCTCCTAGAAAGCTCAACCAATCCCACATAGAGTTGCTGTAGAACAGTTACTGTTGTTCAATTAAGAAGATTAATTTACAGTCAAAATAAGTTTGACTTTTCAGTGTGGATGAAAGAAAAGCATATCACACTTCTAACCATGCAAGAAAATGCTTAAATTGAGTGTTCAGACAACAATTCCACTTGCCTGTGCTTATAGTGCAATCCAATACACCCTTGCAACCCTACTTGCTTTCAACTGTGCAACAGAGATTTGAGAATTGAATGTTATCACAGATAGTCATCAGCTAAGCAAGTGAAAGTCTGGAATTCTGTAGCAAATGATGACTTCATGTACTAACACTGCTAAAGGACTCCAGAGCATTAATGCAACATCCCCGTGGAACCATCACTTCCGAAGAGGCAAGCCACCAGCGAGACATAGTAAGAAAAGAAGTTAAGCACCTTGCCCAAGATCACATACTGAGTTTTCCAAGACACTGTATAGACTAGCACTTCTTATTCCAGAGGCACAAGTCCAGAAATTCAGTCCTGTCTAAATGCAGGAACAGCATCTGTTAAATACTCTATAAACATAAAAGGAAAGCAGCTTTGTGTCTTCTCTGTATCTAACATTTAAAGCAATACTTATATGCCCACTAGTAATAAGAACACAAGACCAGGTACGAGAGGCCTGCAGCAAGTTTTTTTTCCCATTTCAAGAGACATACAAACACAAAGTGTGCAATACATTAAAACTTTAATGAATGAAAGGAGTCATATGGCTCCCAGTAAAGCAAATGTACATTTCTGGCAGCTTCAGAGGGAGCTGGAAGAAAAGAATTCTTCACTGAATCGATTCAAGCATCAAATACCATCAGCTGTTGAAAGGCAGCCCCCTCCCTCCAACAAATGAAAATACCTCAATAGACTTGTGTTTACAGTATGAGACTAAACTAGCTGTGAGAATTAAACACTGTCCTAACTTAGCAACATTAAGTGTCAATCAGAACATGTCATCTTCAACAGGAACTTTTGGTTTATTCTCAAAACTGCTTAGTCTGCACTTCTTCAAAGAAATCTGATACTCAAAAGTTGAAGAAAACATGAAGATTAAGCTCTAATAAGACAGTATTTAGTAAATCCTAATTAACTATTTGTATTACAAGCTTACATTTAACATAATTTGCTAAATTAGAACTATTTTTTTAATCAAAATATATTACTACAAACACTTCAGTGATCAGAAATGGAACCATAGATACTTTATAAAGAATTCCAATTCCACTGAGCTACTGTAAATTCACAACTATAAAAACTACTAGATTAAAAAAAATCTACAAGGTCATACAAGACAGCTATCTTTATACCCCAGCAGAAGAAATGAGGGTGTGGAAAACATTTTTTGCACTATTCCATATCCAGAAAGACATAACCATGGTTAAAAGCTTTAGTGGTTTATGGCATTTCAAAGTACAGAACAGTGACAATCCAGCACAGTCTAAAGGACAGGACCTGTGCCAGGAGTCTACTTCTATTTCTGGCTCTGCCACTGGTGGGCTGTGTGACCTTCAGCAGAGAGCTACACCTCTCTTCCTTCAAGCACTCCTGCGCCACAGGGAGAGAATTGCCTTTTGCTGTGCCCCTAAGTGACTCGCAAGAGGGGACTTCACCAGAGGGCTGTCAGCACTGCTGTACAATATAAAATATAAAACTAGGCCTCCGGTTTTGTGTTGAAAGCATGCAGCTCTCTCCTTCAGCTAAGTATCATTAACGACTTACTGGTTTTATTTTCAGAAACCAGTAACAAAAAACTTCTAACTTACCTGACCCATTCCCTGTCTTTGCAAGCAGGCTACAGTTGCTACAAGAAACAGTAATTAGTTCTTCATTTTTCTAGTTTTGAACTGTGTCACCATTTAAGGCTGGGTCGGCTCT
>NW_009610212.1:0-5958 GCF_000690535.1 Cariama cristata
CCCCGCTTGACAATGTCTGGTTTGGGTAGCTACCTTCTCTCCTTGGAAATGCAAAATGTCTATATACACACACGGAACTGGGAGATTTCGTGCTGTAGGTCGTAAAAGTGCACCAAAACAGGACCAAAGAGTACACCCTGTCCCGTAGTAGGTGCCTGTCTGTGAGGCGTTAGACCCAGCCGTGTATGTTCACCTTTGCAGTAGGTATTGCAAACGCAGAAAGCCGCGGCAGCATGGAGTTCTAGGCAGTACAAAGTGCTGCGAGTCCGTAACTTTGTACGTACCAGAGAGACATCGCATTAGTGCGCTGAAACGATCACCTTCCATACCAAGGGATTTCTTGCAATCACCGTGGTTCGGCAGTGCTGTGACTGGTTACTGTGTGCACGGTAGAGCATGATACAGGCTTGCAAGGAACTTCCTCTCTTGGAACCTAAAACTCAGCTTCTGTGGTGGGGCCAGTAAGGGATCTGTAGTATGCAAATATATGGTTAGCTGGTGAATGCATCTTTATGGTTTTCTTCCCACCTATCAAGGTAATACGTATTCTAAAAGCATCAAAGATAATGCAGTGCAAGTTGTAGAGTCTTGGTTCAAAGACTAACATTAGTGCATAGGGGATGAGAAGATGTTTCACTGACCACCGAGGTCATGAAGTTTCTCACTGACTCTCCTTTGCTTTTCCTCTCCCCCCATCTCCTCTAGGATTTAATGACGATCCCGGTCCATCTCACCAATCCAGTCTTGAGAAGATGAACCTCAAAGAAGAAATAGTAGTGAAGGTGGTAGAGCCAGAAGAAAGCTCTGAGGACATGGCGGTGGTTCCACCTAGCCAAGAACAACTACCTTTTCTGGGGACATCAGGCGGTGGTTCCTCTGGGAAAGTAAAAGCCAAAACAAAAGGCAGGTCCCAGGCAGACCAAAAAGAAATAACTGAGGAGGACCTAATGCAGATTCAGCAGACCCAGATGCAGGTGATCCAGTCTGGCTTTGACAGTGTCAACCACAATCTTCGGTTGCTGCAGCAAGGCATGCAAGACCTGAGTAACAGCCTCAGCATCATGGCACATACGCTTGTTGCTATCAAAAATGTCTATGTGAAAAACAACACTGGCCCAACCACGTATGCCACCGCCTCTACTCAGACCACAGCTGGGTACCTAAGCCCAGGTTCCCCCCACGTCTCCCCCACTGAGGACAGAGGTAGAGCGCAGGTGGCTGGAAGCAGCAGCAGAAGCAGCAGCTGCAGCTCCAGCTCCATGTCACAAGAACCAGGTCCTTCCGAGTTTCCTAGGCCCCCCCTGAGAACCATTAAGAAAGAACATCCAAATGGCTGCTACTACTTCTGCTTTGCAGATGTGTAAAAACTTGAATATATGTAAAGTGACTGTGGTGTTAGGTGCTGTTGTATGTTCTGCTCCAGCCTGTGAATTCAAAGGAGCAAAGTGGACTTGCCTCCCACGTTTTTCCCAGTGGGAAACATTTTGCTATGGATGGCATTAAACACTAATTACCAGTCTCCTGTTTGTTAACTCTGTTGCAGTTGGCTAATAATTTTCTTGTTTTCTTTATCCTCTTACTCTCTTAAAAAAAACCAACCAAACAACAAAAAACAGATTTATTTTGACTAAGACTTGTCTGTATCATCCTTTGTTTAATGTGACCTTTTGAAAAATAAAAGTCATGAGAGTGAGGTAAAAAAAGTAACATTATGGTTCCTGACCAGCAGGAGCTGTCTTACACAAGTTGCTTAGTTTTTTGATTAAACGAACCTCAGTAGTTGTTTAAGTACTTGATTTTTCTAATAATTATAATGTCATGGGTGTTCGGTTGTTGTTGTTTTAGGTCTGAGCTGTGCAAGGCATCACAGGAAGAGTGTGACATACCTGCTTACTCTGGGAATGGTTTAGGACTGAGCTGTTGATTCATGAATGTACTCCTCAGAATTCATACAGCATTGTTCCACTTGCCTGTTGTTCATTCCCAGCTTGTCAAAATGCACCTTCTCCTCAGAGGCATTTTGTTTTACTGCACTAGCAGAATAGGCTCTTTCTTGTCACATGATTAAAATAAGAGAAATACAGCAAAAAAATAGTAGTTGATGAGTGATGCCTGATTTTGACATGGAATAATTTTTCCCCCATATGGTTTATAAGTAGGCTGTATCTTCACCAGATTTTGCAAGCCTTCTGGAATCAATACCACAACATTTGAAATACAGAGAGCAAAAAAGTTTCTGTATTGTTTTACATGAAGTGGAAGTTAGATTTGCTGTTAAACAAATTACAGGGGGCAGGGGCTGACTTTGCTCCAGACAGAAGAAATTCTCCTGCATCGTTTATGAAGCTTTCATCTTCACCTACTGGAGAGATGAGTACAACCTTCCATTCTCTTAACTATATATCCAAGGAAAAAGACAGACAAGAGTTGGAGCAAAAAGTAACTTGTTAAGTGTCAACTGAAACAAGCACAAAGGATCATTTTATCCTAACGTGAAAAAGAAAAAACTCACATTTAGATAGGAGGAAACTATTGCCACTGGCACTATTAAGATGTGTTTAAGGCTGGTATGTTTAAGGCTTATATATTGGTCTCACTGTACTTTGCACAATTCAAAATTGGCAGAGGTGCCGTGTTCGTATGTCCAGTGTCCTTACTGGAGGGGAAACAAAAACCCTCTCACCTGCACTTCTATCCGATGACCTGAAAAAACATGTAGGTCCTCTGCTTAAGTACGTATTGCCAATATTAAAGGTCTACAGATAAATTTGGCCTATAGCAATGACTAGCTGCCTCTCGTTTTCCAGTCATTTTGCACAAGTGTTCCTGCTGCAGGAATTTAGCAAATACAAATGATGTAGAGAATGGCAACCCAGTTGTCCCTCTCCTAGCAGCATAAGAACATGTAATCATAGGGTAAGAGAGGCAGCCAGATCAAAATCACACTTCCATTTCTGGTCTCATCCAGATTTACATAGTATTTTGAACAGGGAAAGATACTGAGCTACCTGTCGCCAGTACAGAGTGTGCAAATTTGTTATTTTCATCTTCAAATTAATACAGCTGGCTTGCAATTTCTTTATGCGCCCTTTCTGCGATCAAACGATGGTTCTCTTGGGAGCACCGAAAGCACACAGCATCCAGAAGCACGCCATTACATTTGTGGCTGCTCTTAACAGAAGAGGAAACATCACTTTCTTGGAATGTTACCTAGTAAATGAATTCCCAATTTGTTTCCTGTTGTTTGAAGCAATTTGGGCTATTTATATAAATGAAAAGAGCTAATGACCTGGTCATGAAGCTTGATGAAAATATTGCCAATGATTTGAACAGGGGCAGAGCTGGCTTTTAATTTGCCTTACATACAAGGTATAACAGTGATAATGCCGAGAAAGAGATCCAGGGAATTTTCTCCAATTCTTCTGGACTTCCCTAAAATCCTTCTTCTGCTGTGCAAAGAGCAGGCAGTATTTCCCACAGCATATAAGGACTAAGACATGCAGGCACATAAACCACAAATACAAATTGTGATGATACTACACTCTACTTTTACCTAGTTTTACTAGAAAGAGAAATGAAAGGATCTTGGAGGAAACTAGAGCAACCGGTAGCTTAACACTGCATTTCCACGTAGCACAAGTCGCTCAGATGCAGTAACTTCCGTTCATTCATTGCTCTGCTATCTGCCACCTAAGCATGTTGTGCGGAGGATGACAGGTCTCAAGAGGCTGTAAAAGCCCAGTGACTACATCCAGACACCTGATCATCTCCAAAGGAATAAATTACAGTAGTCTCTGACTAAATAAGAAATCAGAGTTTTGAAGGGGCAGGGCGGCGGGGGAAGAAAAAAAGAAGTAGCAGCTGGCTTTTCAGAACAACAAGGCTGGAATCCACCATATTGTTACCAAAATTGATCTGATCTGGCTGTGGCAATCATTTATTGTTTGGCTGAATACAGACAGTATGGATAAGAGCAACAGCAAATAGAAAGAGATGTTTCTGAGGAGGCCGGTTGAGCTTTTCCTATTCTTATTAATATACAACACGTGAACCTACTAAATCAGTAAATCTTCCATTGATCGAATGATTCCGATTTGCAATATGAACATCTGACTTATGTTGCAGTAGTACCAATAGACACTTGCTTTTTGCTTTCTTGTAACAAAAAACAACAAAACCAACCTGTCAAAGCACTTTCTCCATTTAAAGTACAGTGTTACAATACTAAAAAATGTTGAAAAAAATTCAACTGAAGGTTTCTAATGAAAACATTATACAAACACAATCAAGAATCGAAGTTTTGCATGCTGAATGAATATTTTATTTAGAACCAGTTTATAAAAATAAAATACAAAATAATTTGAAAACAAAACTTAAAACATTGTACAAAGCCTTGATATGGTACAAATGAGAAAATAAATAATTACAACTTTATGTACAAATGACCATTACAAGGGCATTAACTTTTTATGTTCTTGGGTGCCTGAGCAAACTTAAAAGGGAAAGAATGGCTTAGAAAATTTCCAAGTAGGGGAAGATAACTGCAATTACTGAGCAAGAGAATTTGAAGGACTCAACATTTGTCTTCCTCAATGGTAACAAACAATCTTGGAACTACTTTCCACTTAATTTAATCATGCTGCAGATTTTACTATCAAGTACTTAATTTCTTATGGGGTGACAACATTGTATTTTTAATTAATACACAGATTTCATTCTTTGTGGTATTGCCCAGAGATTTTACATTAGCAGCCATCGATTGGCAGCTTCAAAAAGTCAGTACTTGTCTGAAGGCATTGCTGGTGATTTCCCTAATTTACTAGTCTGGATATTCATAGGAAAGCATTTGAAAATTGACATCTGTTAGCACAAGCACTGCAACTCATCTCTGGGCTGACTCTATAGAAAGTTAGTTAGAAGTTGGGAAAGAATTTCAAATCTTGCTTTCTAGCCAAGGAAAGTAAAGAGCATGCAGAGAAGGCTGCTAGGCAACCAATCCAGATCTCCAGTCAGAGGAAAAAGATGTGAAATAGCAAAAAAAAACCCACCCACCTCACCCTGTGTCAAACTTTTATGACCAAACTAATTACAGAGCATCTTTTGGAGCAAGCTGGTCTGCTGTTATTATAGGTCCTTTTATATAAAAGTTAGGTCAAAGATCAAGTGATCTCAAAAGGAAACAGACATCTATAACTCAAATTAATTCCATCTGAATTCCCACAGTCAGTTGTGGATGATCAGGACTTCATATAAGTAGCTCTCTTGTGGTATTGTTTTAGAAGAAACCACTTTGTACTCTTGGTCAACGCTGGCTCTCAGTAGTAACTCTTACAGAAAAGTAGAGATCAAAAGGCATGTCATAACAGTAACGAAAAACAAGAATTTTCCAATTTAAAACACAGCAACTGCAAATATGACAGAGTGAGTTTATTCCTTTAGTCCCTAAATAGAAGAAAAAAAAAATATCAAGAAAACAAGACCCTATACTGATTTTAATGAAAGTTTCACCTCCACAAGAACAGCAAGAATCCCCAAGGACCCAAGCTCTTCACGTAGAAGAGAAACAGAAGCAAAGTACCTAAATGACGTATGCTAACATTTGGGTTTGTCACTATTACTGTTAAGAGAGAATATGTTACCAACAATAGGAAGTAAAACCAGACTACATGTTCAAACCTGGATGGTCAGAATAATTGCCGAGTTAATACATTAGACTTCAAAATAATACATTCCTATGCATTTTTCCTTAAAAAAAGAAAAAAAAAGAAAAAAAAAGAAAAAAAAAAAAACCAAAAAAAAACCAAAACACCTCATGGCTATAATGAATGCCTCCTGATTAAACCACAGGAAAAGGAATGATAAAGATTTTTGGCATTTTTGGCATATCTTAAGATAATTCCAGACAATTATTACACAATCCAGCCTGACTTTTGTATCGTTTCTCTTTTACAAATGTTC
>NW_009610212.1:5989-9486 GCF_000690535.1 Cariama cristata
AGGGAAAAGGAAGACTGGCTTCAAGCAGACAGCTGAGGTATTCTTGTGTGAGGTGCACGTTCATGCGACTTGCATGAATTAGCTGAGGAACGTATGACCTATGCCTATGCATTGCATGTGGTCAAAACACTGAACCTCGTTTCCTTTTACCAGCGTTACTGGTTACTGAAAATTGCAGTAGTTGCAACCAGTGACATTTGAGCCAAAAGCAAAACAACAAACAAAACCCTTCAGTTCACTGCCTACTTGATTAGCTAAAAGAATTACAATAAACACATTATGCACTGTTCCGCAAGTTTCAGAAATAGGAACGAGCATCCAAAGCTTTTACCAGTTGAAGAAAGGAATCATGGATAATCGTCAAGGCTTTTATTTATATAGCTGACAGTTCTTTAACCACTCCTCGTAGTGGAAAAGCATACAGAGAATGCGTCATAGGGAATCACGGTGTTAAGCCCAGACACCTAAGCAGCCCCTTGCTTACTGGAATTGACAGGACAGTCATGGCTCTTGTCACCTCACAGATTCAGTCCTGCATGAAAAAATTAAGATCAATATATTATAGGCCTATAATGAGAAACCAGTTTGACTCTGAGCTCTCTTTGATTATCCTATTCCTTTTCAGAAGATTCCTCTCTCATCTAACATACATATAAAAATTGGAGGCACATACATCTTGTTTGCCATTAGACCCTTTTAAGAAAGTGGAATAATGGCTTTCTTCTTACCAGAATTTATGCCTCTTAGTGTTCCACGAAAATGTCCAATTCATTATGGAAAAATTCTGCTTACAGGAAAGAAGTCTGTACTGTAAGTCTGGCTCTGTCTACATTCTCATCGAAGAAAAAAAGAAAATACTTTTTTAGAAGCATTACAGTCAACCATTGCATAAATGTTACTGCAATAAAAAGGACTTATGGGAGTTTTGCTCAAGTAGGACTATAGGATCAGGCCTTGTAATATGGAAAAGACACAGAATCAGAGTTAGGGCATAGCAAAATTACAAGAGATGAGGAGGAGATCAGAGCAAATCAAAGCAAAACAGGCCTCCGCTCACTCTGGCAAATGAATTCCAGTAAACAGGATAGCTGAGACTGTTCCTATCTATAAGTATATACACACATATGTATGTATGTATATATGTTTCTATATAATATACAGTATCTATATAAGTCTATATATAGATACACTTATGTACAAATGCATATTTATATATATAAAATCAAAATTGTGTGTTTTCCCAGCTATAGTTAATATTGTAATATTACAAATTGTAAATGATAGAGTTCTTGCAAGTCTTTTTCAGATGAAAAATATGTCAAGCTATTTTTAAATATATAGGACCAGATCCTCCCCTTTACATCAAGACTGTTTAGTGAGGTATGCAAGAAAGCTTGATCTCAAACATGCAGACTTCAAGGCAAGAATACGTCCAGATTTCCCAAGACAGGGTGTGGCTGGTGGCTATAATGAATGCCTCGTGTCACTCGCCAGGGTTCTGCCTCCTGAATAAGTGTATATAAGTAGCAGTTAAGACCTCATATCGCTCCTGCCTTGGAGCAGTGAAATCTTCTATGCTTACCGATCCTGCTCAAGTAGTAGATAGGTGCCTAGCATCATACAACTTGCCAGTGTTGCTCTACTGTATCACACCTTCTATTACTTTTAACAGGGTTTTACTTAAGTAGTAATTGGCATTTGTAATTAATAATGAGGTTTATTAATATTGATTTTTGAGATTGCAACTTAGATCAATTATATCATGCAATAGTGCAGCACAAAAGTCCATGTGAAATGTTCAGTCTTTTCAAGTTCTATTTTAGTTTAAAGGCTTCATACCTCAATTTCTCTAAAAAATGCTCCAAAGCGCTGGCCACAACACAGGAAACACCATAAAGAGGATATGCGTGTGCAGCATCTGCGTCTGCTACATGTCATGGCTCCATTGCACTGCCCTCCAAAGAAATGGAGGCTTGAAGAGGACAAAGCAACAGCTCCTTGAATTAAATTGTTTCCCAGCTAAAATCCCCGTGTAAGCCACTGCGTGCTATGCAGAATAACTGTAACTGTTTTGTACAATGGAGAAAAATCTTCCCTGTCCCTGAAAATTTATTGCAGATAACCCTCTGTAAACCATTCATTGACACTCTGCACAAGGGCCACACACATGTACATCGGTGCTTTGACGCAGAGCCAATTGCATATTCAAATATTGAAGCTTACAGAGTTCTCGATGATTATACAGGCCCTCTAGAAATATTAAGCTAATATTTAAGTATGAGTTGATCAGCTGACAATTACCTAACTACATTAACTGATTGCTACGTTAGACTATAGTAAGCAATTCTGTAAACTTTTGGGGGGAGGGTATCAAGCAATAAAAAAACCTCCAGAAGAGCGGGTAGTTCAAGGTAAGTTATTCACAATCACTCCTCCATTCATATCTTCACGGTTTTCTCACTAGATCAGGTTGAAACCACAGCAAAAACCAACTGGGGATATACAGTCCTTGTACCTTTTTCTGCACTGAAAGAAGCCTGGGTCATCAATCACAATTGATATCTCTTTCTCCGTTTTTGGCATAGTTTACTAGTTTTACATTGGCAAGTAGTTCAAGTGAATTTCTACAGCATTGATTTATTTTACATAGTAATGTGTAACAATGGACAAGTCTGTACTTTATAGACAGCATAAAAAAAATTAAAAAATCCTTAGGTGTTCTATTCTTTCTCACCTGTAAAGCAATTACCTGTTTCTGGATCCTGCTACACTAGAGAGAAAATATAAACACCTCAACTTCAGCATTTCAGGCAAGGATGCATGAAGTTGGTACCTATTAAAACTGACCACGTTAATGTAGGAATGAGCTTACAAGACCACAATAAATGCTTTTCGGAAATAAGGGAGAGGGGAGAAAAAAATAATCATAGGCTGCCACATCACCTCAACAAATAATTCCAGCAGTGCCCAGGGCAAAAATAACACAATGGGACCAAATTCTCTTTATGGTATACCGTAAGGCAACATGAGGAAAACAGGAAGGAAAAGACAGAATTTTTCGTTGTCACATTCATCTGTTAGGTATTCATTGACTGTCACTGCTCCTATATGAAGAGTATTCATAACAATTAGCAAGTCACATTATGAAATAAAAACGAGTAACCACAAGCCCTATTTGTAAGCAAAAATAAAAATACCTTTGAGTCTCTGTTCTTGTTCCATATGCAAATGCACACACAGAACTATAAAGAAAAAAAGCAAGCTACAAGACAAGACATTGGCTGGTTGAGAAATCATCAGTCCTTCAGTCTTGTACCAAGGTATAAAGGCTATTAGAATTTGTGCATTCCAGAAATTTTTTGGGGGAAATAGAATATATAATGCCAAAAGTATTCAAGGAACTAACAGAAAGGGAACTGTATTATTTGTGGTCCATAAATTACAAATGAAAAATGAGAAAGAATAAGTTTATATAAGCATATACATATATGTATATA
>NW_009610213.1:0-17220 GCF_000690535.1 Cariama cristata
TTGCTCCTCAGTTGCCTTTGGCAAACCAAGCCCCCCCTGAAACCTCTTTGTAGGGGACGAATATTGAGTGTGTTTAAAGAGTCTCAAAGGTGACCAAACCGGGCTAAACTTGCCCGCTTGAGAGGGGGGTTCGGTGCCGTGGTGCCCTGAGGCACCGAGCCCCGTCAGGTGCCGTGCCCTGGTACCTGCCAACTACTGCAGGTTTGAAAAATAAATACTAGGAGAGCCTGGAGACAAACTTCAGGCCACTCGCACCTCTATGCATTCACAAATACTCTGGAAAAGGTACAACTCCTTTCAGACTCAATTATGAAAGGCATCGCTGCATCCTCTGCTTAATTGAAGCTCTTATAGCTTTCTTTTGTTGAATTAATTATGCGTGTGACCTATGAATTTCCATATTTTCATATAAAGTGACAGCGCTGATTTCCGTTAAGGCAATCTGAGCGTAAGTGTTCTACTGAATTTGTTCTGTAATGAGAAACATCAGAGGGATTTAGATATAATTGCTATTCTTTATGCTTCAGCAGTGAAGGTAGTGGCATTTTTGCATTGCGGAAGGATGTAGCACTGTATTTTCCCATCTGAAGGTTTATTGTCTGTTCACTTCCTTCAGCCTTTTACTGCTTGATACTAGTTTTCAGTTCAGTGGCGTGGTGACAGGTATGTGTTCTGATATGTTTTGGCATGAAGTGTTCAAAATGCTTAGTGGCTGCATTACAGCTAATAAAAACTAATTATCCATTTCAGTAGCCAACTCAGTAAACACAGAGCATCTTCGGAACTCCATAATCCGTGTTCATCAAGCATCCATAATAGAAACATCTCCTTCCCTGCATGGGCAGTTCGTTCACACTATGGTAGCACAGTATCACTAGGTTTAGTTTCTGTTTTGTGCCTCATAGCTTGAACAATAATGCATAGTTTTGTATTTTGTTTTTGTTGAAGGGGGGGAGGAAAGGGTCACATAATTAGCTAACCCATATCTCCAGTCTGCAAATAGGTTATTGGTGGGAGTTTTTGATTCTACCCTCTCCTTCCCCTGTCTCTGCCTGCAGGGTACATATCCTGTTAGCAGCGGCAATATAACCCTCTTCACTATCTATTAACCTGATAAACCAAATCGGAAGTTGACAAGGAATTTAATTTACACATCAGTTCACTTGCTGACTTTTTTCTGGGTTGGACAACAAGAAGATGACCTGTAATACGGATAACAGTTTGCATACTGGTGATAGTCAACTTTCCTCATCTAGACAGCATTATGTCCAAGTACAGCCTAGCCAGAGAAGTATATATGACTTAGTGTTTGAAGGTACTGTTACATTGGACCAGAGCTGTGACATCTCTTTTCTGTCAGCTTTTCTTCATCTGTGTTGTCACAGCATTTAGAAACCTTCATTATGGACTAGGTTCCTGCTGTTCTCAGTGTCGCATCACCAAGGCTTTTTTCCGTGAGCTTTGCAGGCGGTGTCCATAGATCACAGCTAAGTGATTGAGGAAAATGACAAAGAAAAAACTATTATCAGCTGGTTATGTGGGAATCCGCATCTGGAGAAAAAGGTGGTTACTCTACCGCACATCTCTAAGCAGGAAAGTTTTAAACTTATTTTCATCCTCCTAGAACTACAGGCTAGTGAAAGGAAACAAAAAGTGTTTGAGTCATGTAACTCCTTGTCATCTCCTCCAGCCTTCAGCACAACTATGTCAGCTACTTTTTGGGATGCTGTGCAATTCATGAGACAGGATGATTTCCCTATCTAGAGGAATGAGTACCCCTTATAGATCCTACTCTGTCTCCTGCTAAAAACAGTGTCAGAATCCATGGTTTAATTTCCACACGTAGGTCACCTTAAGTCAAATTGTAGGCTAGCTGCTTGTGAGAGTGGATGTGGCTGAGATTAGAATCTGACCTGCTGTAATTGACCAAAAACTTCTATATGTAATATTTGCTGATAAACTAAAAGCAATGTCATAGTGACCCGATTCACTTTCCTAATCTCACTAAAGATACTTAGTTAAATTACTCCTTATTTTAAAATGAAAAGTCCCATCTAGTTTCTAGAGTAAGCTTTTGGGTTGGCAAATATAATGAGCTAAACTCTTTGTGTATGACTCATTTTGAAATCTTCAGAATACCCAGGTCAAATCATAGGCATTTGGCTGAAACATTCCTGAGAAATATACTGGTTGTGTAGTCAGCAAAGGCTTCAATTTGCATAAATATAACTTTCCCTGGAAAATTTTAAAATATTAATCGATCCTGATACTTGATGTCATTTATTTTGTGCTAAAGAAGATAAAAATGCGTAATAGTCATACATAATTCTAAGAGTTCAGCACATAGAATGTTTTGGGGGTCATTCTGAACAATGAGAAAAAGAAATAATTGAAGTGGATGAGAAGGAGCGAAGAACAACGTGAACCTTCCCTTCATTTGGTCTTGGACTTTTTTTCCCCTGCAGTGTCTTCTTCAAATACGAAGTTCTTAGATCCCAGAAAGGTTAATGGTAGTAAGTATTTTTTGTTGTTTTTTTCAAATAAAACTTGTGAATATAAATACCTCATGAGCTTAAAAGAGCTCACAGGTCCCCAAACCTAGTTGTTGCTTGAGTGGAAACATTCCTCTTCAGTGTTCAGAGAAGCTGGACTGTGGGGTTTACCCCGTAGTTCCTGAGACCTTCTTGTGGGAAGGGAGGAGAGAGGCATTGTGTGTATGTGTACGTTTCTAAATAACCTCCTGTTGTTTTAAGCATACATTAAGCAGATCCAATTGAATCACAATGGGAAGCCTCTGAATAGACAGGCAGGCATGTTTCTACAAGCCTTACCGTCTACTTTTTCTGACCTGAATTTCTACTTGTTGTTGGTAAGCTGTGACTCGAATTCCAAGCACTTCTTTGTAGGACTGGGGAGGCAGGCTTTGCTGCTCCTCCCTGATGAGGACATTCAGTGTTCTTTTGTGCTTAGGAGAAAGGCTACTATAAAATTAGCGTTTAGTTTACTTTCCTCCCTCAGCCGTGCTTCAGTGTTTTCAGGAAATAGTTTATGCCCTCGTTTTTCACCAAATCATTCCAAGGTGACTGGAATTTAATCTGTTTAATTTTTTCCAGTCTATCAATAAAAATTTACATTTGTGCTCCCGTACTATGTATTGACTCGGGTAAGTGGTTTTCAGTGTGTTAAAGGAGCTCTGCCTTTGACAGGAAGCTGATAGTATGAGCTTAGTGACGGTGAGGCTGGAATTCCTACAGCTACCTGGAAATGTCAAACCAGAGGAGACTTCAGTCCTCTTGCAGTCAGAGGACTGAAGCTCAGGTAAGGGGAATGTCACTGAAGAGCTTTCAAGTTATGGAGAAATGTAAAACAACTGTCTCACTTGTACTTTCTCCTCTGTGGTAATAGTTTATTGCCTTGGAGCTTCGTCTGTTAAGCTGGGCAGATAATAGAGGGGAGTTGCTGAAATAATGGAACAGTGGGTAGAAGCTAGTCTGACTAGGGAGAGATGGGAACCATTTTCCCATTGAAATCGTTTGTGTTCATGAGATATGAAAAACACATCACTGAAATGAATTCCATTTAGTGTACAAGGGCAAGTGCTGCTCAGCCACATTCTCCATGAGAACGTGTTTCGGGGGACAGGAGGCTTTGGGGAGGAACAGCACCAACCCGCAAAGCACAGACTTTTTAAAATGACGAAAACTTGGACTTTGACTCTTGTTACTGGAGTGAATTATGGATTTTTTTACTAGGAAGGTTGATAAGATAGATGCAGTTATAGTTAAATTGCTTCTATAGCAAATATTGGTTTTATGAGACTAAAGTTCTGCTTTTGTTTAAGGAGGTCAAATGAGTTGCAACTTCTGTTTCCTGGAATGACTTTAAGTCACAATAGAAAACATCAGAATGTCAGAATAATTACCGTCATGTTTGGTTGGTTCACATGTTGTTGGATAATGTAAAGAAGATGAATACAATGCTAGCATTCTTAAGGCTAAGCTTGTCTCCTAGCGCTAATGATGAATTTCAACTCCACCCTTGTTTGTACAAAGTCATTGTAACTTAACGTTTCTCATAGCACTTCTCAGGAAGAATGTGCTTCTTGTTGAGAGGTGTGGAATAAATGCACTTAGAATATGTCACTTCTAGAATATCCACCATCTAACAGGGTTTTTTGCCTCTCTGAACCCCAAAAGCACAGCAGTCAAAATGAAAAGTGATGTGGTTGAGTGATACAAGTGCCTTTTGTGAAAACTGTATTAGTTACGGTGGTCATTTGGAGGGTTTTACAACTTGTTCCATGTGATTCATGGATATTCAACTACCTATGATATTAAATATTAAGCTTTGCAAATTATAAATATTATAATGATTTTTTAATATTAGAAGTTTGCAAAATCAGATCAGAGCAGCAGGCAAGTTAGCTTTTCAGAAATAAGACAATAATCTTTACAATTAGAAGTGATCCTGTGGTATTTACATGGGCTATAGCAGTATTTTAAATGCATAACCACAGTATTGTCTAACATCTGTCAGCATGCTAAGGATACAGCTGTGGGATTAGATCTTCAAGGCCTGAATTTATGAATCTCACATGAACATTGTACTGTGTCACTTTACTTGGTCAAGATGGTGGTGCATTTGGTTGTGCACCTACAGAGTAGTGCTGTAGCAACAGCAGCAATACTGGATCCTTGCTCAGTCACAGGACATGTCATGTGTATCCCTGTCTTGGACGTTAGCAATTACATCACGCCCATAGGAGAGATCTGGGGACTTTCTGGATCTAGTCCCTTTGACTGACAGAAATAGTTCTCTCATCCTTCCTCAGGTTCCTTATTGTCAGGTCAAGTGGCTGATATTCATCTTTTCTGGCTTCTGCCAGTCCTGTTTTGCAGGGTTCATGTGTCAGAGGGAGGCTGAGAGCCTCGCTCGCGGCTGTGAATTCTGTGAAGCGGGGAGGCCATTGCTGAAGACTTTAGCTGTTTTTCACCCCAAGGACTCTCTGTGGATCTAGCTCTTAAGTCTGTATTCCAAAGAAGTCTAAATTCTAGTTACATCTTCTTGCCTCGTGATGGAGAGAAGTAAAAGCCTCTGAACAGCGATTCAGATAGATAGCTTAAGGAACGTGCTCAGGAGGGAGCCGGGTGAGAACCCTCGTGACAAGGGTACAGGTGGAATTCAGACCATACATGTATGGTATGCAGTACCTAACTGTTGCACCACTCCTGTGTGCTCTAGCGCTGTTCAAATATTTACATTTCTTCTTGGCAGATAGATTACATCAGAAATAATGCTACCTTGAGGAACACGCTTTAGACTTCATAGTGTCATGAGCAGTAGGACTGTTACTGACCTTTGATTACAGTTGTAGCTGTAATAAAACTTCAAAGGAGATACTGTTCTGACTGAGTTTCTGAAGACTGTTTGGAATGTGTACTTTGACTCTCCATATACTGATCTGCTTTGTACGGGCATGTGGTTCAATATCTCGTAACAACTATATAGTGACATTTTCATTAAAGATTTAGCCCTCTATTTTGAATATATTCACATGGGTTGGAAAGAATAAAACGAGTAATAAAAGGCAACTTGTTCATTTTGAAAAGTTTTTTCCCCTCTGTTTTTCTATAGAGTACAGCAGTGTCAAAGTGCAAGTCCCAGAATGGACATACTTCACTGATGGTGACCTATTCTCCTTAATCTTCCACTCATATCAAAGCCCAGAAATTCTTTTTCATAACCCTGGTCATAGTGTCAGCGATCAGAGGAGGTCACATATAACTGAATTTGATTACATTAATGAAAAAAAAAAATTGAAATAATAACTAACTTGCGTGCAATTCATTAGTACAAATTACTTCTATTTTCCACATTGTTTTGTGAAATGAAAATTAATTTGGATACATAACTCACCTGTCTGTTTTCTAGGGGCTACAACCCAGGAGGAAAGGCAGGGAATGAAGCATTTGCCATTCTTTGGTTGTGCCCATTTTGTTGTCTGGCACTAGTACACCAACATATAAACTGCCACATTTACAGTTGTCATTGTCACGTTATTCTCTGCCAGCGTTGCTCCTGCAGAGAGAAACTCCAGCAGAGGGGCAAGGCAGGCAGCTCTCATGCTGTAACACACTGGGTCACTGCAACTGCTCACTTCAGTGCTGCTAAACTGGAGATCTTGGTACCAGCAACTTTCATCAGTTGAATTCAAATAGAAAGCAGCGGGTTTTCCACATGCAGCCTACTGCAGGCTCGGTGTCTGGTTTCTTGTCACTACAAAGGTTGCTCAGCCGAGGGACAATGAACTGAGTTCCATTACGTTTGGGCATCACAGAATTGCTCTCCCAAAATTTGTTTGGCTGTTCTGTAAACCTAGGTCAGATACTCACTTCTCTAGATATTTTTTTTTCACAAGGAGTCTTATTAGGGCAAAATATGCTAAGCACAAGAGCGGCAGTATTTTATTTATTTATTTATTTATTTTAGAGCTAAGTATCTTTGTAAAAAGAGATATTAAAAGAAGATGGTGAATTAATGTCGCTGCTGGACTAACGTGAATCCTGTGTTCTGCAGTTGTTTACTGGGCTGTGGTGCCTAGTGTAGTAAATTCATGTAAGATGTCATCCAAAGCTTGTTGAAATTGGTGAAAACATCTTCATTGACCAACTGAGCTTTCATCCAAGCCAAGTGGCTTCCATGCTTACCATTAAACCTAAATGGTGTCTCGTATGTGTGAAATGTTCAGGACTTTAATAATGTGTATTGTTCTAAATGTTTTTATTCATGCATGGAAATGGTACAGTGCTGCTGGCTCCAGCTTGGAATTGCTCAAGTACTGTCTGCAAAAATAACATGTCCTCATTAGCAGTAAGGAGAAATGAATCTCAGGATATAATCTTCTACCTAAAATGAAAGAACTAGATTGTTGGGAGAAGGGTTGTATTGGACTCCTAAGCCTCTGTCCTTGGGCAAACCATCGCAAGTAAGTACCAGTTGCGTGACTTAAGAGGGCACGTTCTAGGCAAGAGAGTTGAATTTCCTGAATCTCCACCATTCTGGTGGACAGTGAGGCTAGAAACAAATAACTAGCTCTTGCAAGGTTGTGTCTCTTGTTCCTAAATACCTCCCCATTTTTTAAATTTAAGAACCTATAGATAAAATTCAAGAAACAGTGAAGACATACCAGTAAATGTGAAAGTGTCAACTAGTCAAAGTTACCTGATAGTACCAAAACCCAGGAAAGCTTGCCAATGTAATGGGACAATATTTATTCAGAGTAAATTATCTTTCTCAGTACTTGTAAGAGCTTAAAAAAAATCCTGTATTTTAACTGATGTATTAAATATTCTGGTTCTTGTCAAAGGTGAAGTATACTGCTGAATAACTCCATTTCACTTGCTGTCTGAATGCTTTCGATTTTAATTAAAATCCAAGCAAAAAGTAAGTCTGTAATGCAACATGTTTCAGTTGTCCTCTGTTAGATTCTCTCTGGTACTTTTCTGTACAATCCATCTTCCAATTTAATTATTTCAGACAGTTTATACTTTTGTTTATCCAAAGAGGGAAATGTAGAAAAAATGAGGATTTGTGGAAGAATAGTCAACATTTAAAGAAGTTCTTTATTGTATAAAATCAGGATTGTTTTTGTCTTTAGCAATCTGAGTGCAACTTGGAGATAAAGAATTGTCACTAAGCTGGTAACCCAGAGTGTATCCCTTTACTAGCAAGTACACTAAGGGCAAGAGTTTCCTCACCTGCAGCCTCGAGTGCTGGCCTCCTAAGGGAGTCTGTCCAGAAGGAACTAGCTGCAATCTTTGTTTTGCTTGCACTGTGAAAGCTTGGTAAGAAGAGCAATGAAGACAGAAATGCTGTAGTCCTTGGAATCTATTCTGAGTTGAAATCTACTGTATCCAAAACCATGATCATGTTCCAGTATGTCAGTGTTTTTTAGCAACTTAATGTTTTGATAAGTTTTACAGAACATGGTTAACATTTTGCACGCCCCTTAAGTTGGTGGATTTCCTTCTTGGTGAGGTGAGGGGAAATGTAGAGGCGGTGGTAATGTTTCTTACCTGTGACTGTCAATGGAAACAGTCTGCAGTTAGCTGCAATAGCTCAGAAGAGCTTCTAAATTCCTCAGTTGCAATGAGATTGTTTCTTTAATCTTCTCTCCTGGGGTTGGTATGTTGTTTAGTCAGCACCCGTTGAATGGACAGATGGAGTCAATTCAACAACTTAAGTCACTGTTGATTCTCATTTCTAAAAACAAACATCAGATTTATGTTAGTGGGACTCATGGAGGTGAGCAAAGTGTGACCTGATCTTGCAAGGAATGACTCAAAGTTGTTGGTGAACTTCAGATGCTTTGACTGGGAGGAAGGGGTGACTGAGATACAAATATTGTGCAGGCAACTCATTTAACATAGTTTGTCTCATAGCAAGAGAGCATGAATACAAAACTTGCATTCTTGTCTTTCTTGGGCTTTAGGCCTCCATCTGTGAAGTATTTTGCAGTGAAATCTTTTGAGTCTTCTGTTCAAGGCTGTGGCAGTCCTTCCATTCAGGTGTGCTACTTTATTGTAGGAGTTATTTATCACCACTTTGAAGTGGCTGAGTCTAAAGCATGTGGATATCCTTCTTTTGGGGTGATAAGAGCTATAGCGATGAGGAACCTTCTTAAAACAAGTTATTTCTATCTCGTTAGTGGAGGAAGAGAAAAACAACTGGATTTTGCAACAGTAAACAAGTTTATTAAGTCTAAATTTAATATTGTACTTCACTGTGAAGTAATTGAATTTGGCATGGAGGAAGGGGAGTAACTGTCTTGCTAGCTGATTTATGAAGAGAAGCTCTTAGGAGATGCAGGTTGTTCAGTGACTCCTGTTAATCATCAGTAACAGCGTGCCTTTCTGTTGTTGCCCGTCTCCCTTGGGTAGGATAGTGCTTGTCTTGACAGTCAAGAGTTCCAGGATTTGTTGTTGTTGGTTTTGCTCTTTTACCTCTGGATAACTAATCCCCGCCATTCCTAGTAAGACAATGAGGAAAACTGCAGGATATTTCTCATTTTTCTGCAGGGAATAAACTTGCAGAAGTTAATGCCTGGGAGTGACCTTTGCATATGTATCAATCTGCCTTTTGTTTGAATATATATATATATATGTGTAGATGTGTATTTTTGCACACACACATACATAATGATATATATATTTCTGTATATATATAGTCTGTATATGTTATGTATATTTAGATCTGTGTGTATGTATGTGTGTATGTGTCTTAACCTTGGAATCACTGATAGATGCTAATTATCACTTTGTAAAAAGAAACCACTGATTTTTGCATCCCCAGAAGAGAAACAAAGATAACATCCTGGTGCCTCACATTGGTTGCTCAAGGTACGTCAGCATCTGTCGGGGCCCTGTCAAAAATGATGGCTCCTTTATTTGAACGGCTGGACCTTATGGAATTGTAACCATGCAAGTCTGTCTTCTGTGTAAGCTAGAGTGCTAAAATCATGGTGCTTCCTCAGCTGTCTCTGTTATTCCATGTGTCTGGCCTATACTTAAGAGCTTTATGTACGTAATTTGTTTCAGATAGTGAGGTGCTTACAAAACGTTGAAATAGTTATACCAATATAAGATATCCACCAATATAATTGTGCTGGCTAATGGGGACATGCAGTGGCATAAATATTTCCCTTCCTACCTAGGAAGAAGGTAACATCAGTGTACACAATGTTACGAAGATTTTTTGTCTGAGAGCTCGGACAAGGCTAGTGGTGGCAGTTGAAGACCTTGCTGCCAATAACTTCAGAGTTGCTCTTCTGCCTGTTGCAGAGCTCCAGGACAGAACACGTGCCTGCCTTCTGGCTGCTTTGGCTGCAGCCGTGTGTGTTTGCCTTCAAGGGTGCTGAAGGAGGGATTGTAGTATGTTGGACTGTGAAACTGAGCATCTGCAGCACCAGGACTGCATGTCCAGTTTTGCCAGTGTTGCAGGGGTGATGATCGTTTTTAGCAAGCTTCTGCTTGTGACAAAGCCTTAAGCAGCTGCAGTTTCTGGCTTTCTGAATGTGCCATTTCATGGGATTTTTCTGCTGCAAATTCTGCCAGCAGGGCTACCCCCAGAGCTTTTGTTTGTACGCACAGCCCCAAAGCCATGAACTTGTACTCCGTATTAAATGCAAATCAAAATGTGATTGTGTATGTTCACTTCCCACATGCTGATAAGTCTTTCCTGTCTGCTTTTGGCTTTCTGTGCTTTTATAAAAAGACAGAACTTTGTTTACCTTCACGTGCTAGGAGATACGGCCTGTTGTGATCCTTTTCACCAATCTGCTGTGTAACACAGGTCCTCTGAATTCACTGGGTAGATTCCAGTTGAAGCAAGAGAATGTGACTCAGAAAAAAATTCATCAGAATTTAATGGTGGAAATTCCATCACAATTTTCACAAATTTGTTTTGATTCCTGTTTTCATGTGCTGCAGAGGATGATACTGGGTATTATCTGTGCTATTAAAACCTTTATGAGTGATTATTTGGAACAATTTAATAGTAACATTACAAGTCAATTAAAGACTGGTTTCTTAATCATGGAATTGGGTTCTGTGCTCTTCAGAGTAAGGCAAGTGAATTTTTGTGTGTCTTCATTTGAAATAAAGCTTCCTTTGATCTGATGAAGAACAGCATCAGCAACTGAAACCTGTCATTACCTTACTGCAGGGTTACTGAAATTATCATCCCTGCCTAATCTAAAGAAAAACAATTCAAGTATGCATTAAACCTTTGATCTGGATCTGCATCTCTGAAGGTCAGACAGTCTTCCTGAAGCATCTCTAATTGAGTGATCTGATATGTTTTTATAGAAGTGTAGACAGGAGTGGCATTTGAAGGATTTAGATAACATCACATTCTTCAGTAGGAACCTGCTAGGAAGCTAAAATTAGTTAGAAAAGAGATACAAAACTAGTCTTTGATCACAGAAGACAGCTGCCATGAAGGCCCTGATCTGCAAGGAGTCCCTTCCTACTCAGTGAAAGTGGCTTGCCTCAGCAAGGTCTGTTTTCTAGTAAAGGTTCCCAGCATCAGGCCCCAGAGGAGTCTGAAAATTTATGGGTTTATTCAGCATGGTATTTAGGGATACTGTGGGCTATGCGGCGGTGCAGGAGATGTGTCTACAGTTTATGGGATAACAATCAGATGGCTGCTGTGTTTGGAGATGCAGCTAGTCACTAAGAAATGGGGCTGCAGAATATAAAAGGAAAGGTAATTTGGACATACAGAGCTGCAAGAACACACAAGCTACACGGATATAGTTGCATTTGTTGAAAGAGAAATAACGTTGACATTCATTAATAAAGTTAGAAGCCTTGTTCTACTCTCAGTAGAGTCAAAGGTAATTTTGTTATTGATCTGAATAATAGCAGTGGCAGTCAGCCCTGGTTTAGAGAATGGTATCAACAAAATCCATCATCCTAGCCTTACAAAAGCATACTGATAGAACTTTGCAGTAATATAGTCCAATTTTATCTGAAATATGACACGTGTCTAGAGCCACAAATGCATTTGTCTGTTGCTGTTTCATATACTGCTGGGAAAACCTGTAAATATCCGTGAAAACTTAGCACAACAAATTCTGAATGACTTGCACTGCTGTTACTGCTGTTATTTTAAAGTGCATTATCAGGGGTGTGTATATCTGTAGTTGGCAGAATGACACATCTGTGCTGTGCGGATAGTGGCTGTCAGGAGAAAATAGTGAAAGTATTGACAGCTTTATTTCACAAACTTGTTTTTAAAATTCTTTGGAGCATTTTGGAATCATAATATCTCTGATCCGCCAGGACGAGAAAACAAATAAATGCAAGCATAGTCCTTCTTAGGGAAAGGCTAGATGTTTTTTCCAAGTGTCCAAGGGGTCTTATCATTCTCTCAAATTCATGGAAGGGGATTAGTAGCCATATGGGAGAAACATGGATGTGACCTTGTGTTTATGTGGGAATCGGGTTCTCCATGAAACCCGGTATGCCACTGCTGGGCTAGGCAATACTGCAGTCTTGGAGCTTGCTTTAATGTCTTAAAAACTCTACCATACTGTCAGGAGACTCTGCTGCATGTGGCATCTTATGGCTCCGCATTCTTCATCAGCTACCTCTTGTTTCAGAAATAGCTGGAGCCGCAGTTGGGTGTAACTGGGTGTTAGGCTATGGGTCCTGAGTGACAAAATACAGAGGGTGCAGCCTCAGGGGTAAGGTAGGAGATGGCCAGAGGGACTGACATCTTGAGCTAACAGAACTGAGACCCCGCCCAGATGAAATAAGGCTAATTACTTGTTACGTCTCATGGGCTGCTAGGTGTTTTTATCCATTCTAACAGATAAATATTCCTATGCCGCTGGGTTTTGATGCTTAAAGCTAATGGAAAGGAAGAAACATGACCTATTTTTTTTAGTGCCAAGAAATTTGCTTTTATCTCATTTGCCGTAAGTACAGAAAATACAGCTGGGGATGCTTTATTCGTTGTGACAAAATAATATGACTGATAAATACATAGAACTAGTTCACAACACTGTCAGGGTTCTGCTGACTCACCATGTCACAAAAAAAAGACAATTGCGTGTTTTCATCTTGAAAGTTTGGGTGATAAACGTTGCATAATAGGAAATGTGTATGAATTTCTTGTTAGGGGGATTTTTTTGTTTTTAAACTTTTATTTTTCTTTGCAGAATTTAGAATAGACTAGACTATTTCAGTTGGAAGGGACCTACAACAATCATCTAGTCGAACTGCCTGACCACTTCAGGGCTGACCAAAACTTAAAGGATATTGTCAAGGGCATTATCCAAATGCCTTTTAAACACTTGACAGGGTTGGAGCATCGACCTCCTCTCTAGGAAGCTCAGTCCAATGTTTGACCACCCTCTTGGTAAAGAAATGCTTCTTAATGTCCAGTCTAAACCTCTCCCGATGCAGCTTTGAACCATTCCCACGTGTGCTATCACTGGATCCCAGGAGAAGAGCTCAGCACCTCCCTCTCCACGTCCCCTCCTCAGGGAGCTGTAGAGAGCCATGAGGTCGCCCCTCAGCCTCCTTTTCTCCAAACCAGACAGACCCAGAGTCCTCAGCTGCTCCTCACAGGCCAGGCCTGCCAGCCCTGTCACCAGCTCGGTTGCCCTCCTCTGGGCACATTCAAGGACCTTCACATCCTTCTTAAATGGTGGGGCCCAGAGCTGCACACAGCACTCGAGGTGAGGCCGCACCAACGCTGAATGCATTGGGATAATCCCCTCTGTGCCCGGCTGGGGATGCTGGGTTTGGGGCACCCCAGGGTGCGGGTTTGCCCTCTGGGCTGCCAGGGCTCACTGCTGACTCATATGAGTATTATAGCATTTGGTTACTTTCCAAAATCTGCTTATAAAACTGCTCTCTTCGGTGCTATTTCAGTGAACTTTAAACAATTAGCAAATATTTAACATGTTCTAAGAAAATAAAGAAACAAAGCATAGTTACTGTGTTTTTCTTCCCTCCACAAAATCATAATTCTACCAACCAAGCTTGATTCACATTAACAAAGTGCTGTCTCTAAATCCCTGCAGATTTTCAGCTATAGCAGTATTGAACTTTGATGTGCAAGGCACCAAACTATTCCCTGTGCTCCTAAGTCTGCAGGAGGAACTGTGAGATTCAAAGATCAACTTTCTGTTTATCTCTGAGTTTCCAATAGTTCAGAATTTGACAGTTCTCAATTACCTAGCTGAACTGGGACTTTACTGGGAAGCAAAAGATATTCTTCAGAATGAAGTAACTTAGAGAAATCAAAAGAAATAAACATATGAATAAACGTAATACAGCATGGAGATCAGAGAACAACTTGCATTTAATTAGGAGGTACTAAAGAATAGCTGAATTGGTGAGGGTTGCAGTTATCATACTTGTATTTATGTGTAGTATACATTTTGAAAAGGAAGATAGATGTTGCTTGTTGAAAGGGTTTCTTTCATGTGGCAAAATACATGCTATAAATATGCCACTTTGACAAAAGGGAATAGTACAAGGAGGAGTTAAATGTAGAATGCTAAACAGGAGATTTAAATTATTCTCTCGCATCTTTGAGAGGTTTCTATTGGAAAAATGCATGAAAATAACACTTTCTTTTTAACCACTCTCTTGAATTACTGAAACATATGGTAAATTACAAACAAAAACATTTATCTATTGAAAGAAGTTAGCTGCCAGCTAGAGTTTGAATTGTTAATCTTTTGAAATGAATTATTCTAGTCCTGCAGGATGGTTCCATCAGGAGAATTTTTTGATAGTTGAGAATATGCTTTCTGAATCCCTGAGATCTTCCAGGCTGCTCAAAGTTTCTTTTGCCTTTTGTGCTAGTTGCTAGGATCCCCAACCTTGTTTCAAACAAAAAAACCAAAACCACATCCTAGCACATAATTCTAATAATTTTGCAACTTCTTGGCTAGCTGTTAGCTGAGACATTTTTAAAAACGGGCCAAATTACCAGCACAGTCTGGTGATCTGCCCTCTGTTTTAGCTAGAGGCGCAACGAAGAACCAGCACAAATATAATTTCAAGGGTACATTTTGTCAAATAGAAATGTATCAGTTCTCTGGATAGCGTAATTCCACGGAATGGAGCTCTTCCTGTAGGTCACGATCCAAACTGGCGGTAGGTTTTGCAAGCTTCCCCACTAGAACAACCAACAGTGCCTCCTGACCTTCAGTCTGGCAGTCCCCTGCGGCTTGCCAGGCTAGGCTGGGAATCTCTCGCTGCCTTTCTCGGTCTGCATGGAGTCCTCTGGCCGCCTGTCTGTCAAGGGAGCTGCCTGCCTATATGCTCCGTGGGACTTCCAATTTCTCATTCAGTCCTGTTGCAAAGTCTTCAAGTTTAACTTTGTTTTAGCCATTTTTTATTTCCATAAGCAATGCTGGTTTTTTGGTTTCACATTGAAGCAGTGGAATACAAATTCACTTAATTAACTGGAAGATCCAGCTTCAATGGTATTCTTATTCTTGTGATGGGAAGTAGTGAGCCAAGATTTGGGTCTCATAGCATCTGGTTTCCTCCAGTCCATCAGAGTCTCACATGTAAGTGGATTTTCAACATTGTTCCTACTGCAAGAAGAAAATGATGGTAGAATCACTCACTTCATTTGTGTACATCATTGGCAAGTCTTGTTTTCTGAAATACAGAAGAAATGAAAAGTAGACTTGGGAGTGACTTTAGAGGCTTTCTCAGCTGCACACAGCTCAAAGGCATCCTGCATGGCAGTGCCTGTAGCTGATATTTCTGTAGAACCTTCTCTTTTTCCTTTCTTGGTCTTTCCCCTCTTTCTGTTCCATTTCTGTCTCTCCTTTTCCCTTTATGCTTACTGAAATAATATCAAATAAACCCCTGAGCAAACTCCCATCATCTCTTGTCTTGTGCAGCAATAGATGTGTTTGTACTTGCTAAAGACTCCTTTGCGTTTCTGAGCGTTACCTTGTTACTTGCACAGAGAATGATGATTTCTTACAAACTATCTTAAATAAGAAACTTTTCCCTTCAGCTTGTAATAGACAAACATAGACAGAAATAGATTTAAATGCATTTTATCATAGTGCAGCATCTGACAAGGAAACTACGAGGTTAGCAGGCATTGGGCATGGAGCAGTTTACCGTCTCCTGTAGCTTTATAGAAAAAGAAAATAATATGCTTTTCTTTGCTGACTGCTTGTGATTATGAGTCTCTTAAAAGACAAATCTGCCTCAAATTTTGATTGCACTTCTTAAATACTGGACTCTTTCAAAGATACCATACATATATTGCACGGAGGTAAAGGTGTGCAGATTACCTGGCTAAGCAGTGTTTCAGGAGCTCCCAGGGACCTGCAAACTTGTTTTGCATAAAGCTGAACAGATTGCTCTCCCAGTTCGATAGAGTATTTCATATGGTGTGTCCTTAATTATGTCTCTGTATGCAAGCGGGAGATTGCTGCTAGCAGGAAACCAGGGCAGTGCAGGCTGCATGTGGCCACTGTTCAGGGACTGTTCTATTTCTTTTCAGATCGAAGAGTTCTGTAGTCAGTTTTTAGGATATTGAAACATTTATTTGAGGATGAAGCGTTGAAGGTGTTATGCTGATTTTTTTTTTAATTTTTTTTTTTTTAAATGTCTTCTTTATTACCCTCCTTCACCTCACCGCAGCTTGTTAGCTTCTTTTTCCCTATGTACATAGCTGAGTTGTATTTTCCTGTGCCAGGAACAATGAATTAATCATACGAACCATTGTAAAGGTCTGTCACAGCACTGCTGCGTCTCTGCAATAAAAATTGCCAGGAGTCAGTTGTGCCCTCCTTTCCTAAGCCAGGCAAAGAAAGAGAAATTTGTCAGAAAGTCTCTGTCACTACAGGTTGCAAATGTAACAGGACCATGAGGATTTGCAAGTCAGCCTGGTGAATGTGTGAGATGATTGTTTTTCATTGCTTCTATATAAAAGCAGAAACACACTGGAAACAGAAGAAAAGAATGCAGATGTTGCTTAGTGTGTTTGTAAGAGGCATCGCCTCCTCCTTGTTTTTCTAAGGAAGGTATGCGTAGGTTTGCAGTTAACACTGTTTAGAGTTCTGTTCATTTGATGTGGTTAGGGCTTGTGTCTCTCTGTTAGAGCGTAGTATCTCCTTATTAGCTGGGAGTATGTGTTAAGCCTCATCTGTATGAGAAGTGAAGATTAGTAATCCTCTGCAGTAACTATATTACATCTGCATTTTACACTGCAACAGTCCCTTTGGTTATGTTTGCATGACTTGTAAAGGCAGAGGCTCCCGTTTGATATTTTCAGCAGTGGGAGTGAGCTGGAGCTTATGTTTATGTGACACAAATGCTATCTATGCAGTTCATACTTCAAATACCTGTAGCTGGTCATGCTTAGAACCATTTTCTTAGGCTGTGGTTTTGCTACTGATATAAACCGATGAGATTGTGGTGCTGACATTATTGATGCTCCTTCACTTGTTCCCCTGGTTGCTGCATTATGCTTGTGCCAGGAAAGCTGCAGGAGCTGCTTGGCAGGGGGAAGGAACATTGTGTGGTCTCCGTGACAGCCAGCGGTGAGATCTGCTTAGCTGTATCATCAAACTGCATCCTAAAGGTGCCCCTGCCGAATGCAATTCATTCAGTTTTCAGCTGAGTCAGTGAGTGGATAACGTGGCTGCTGCAGTTCTGGAGTAAG
>NW_009610213.1:17263-48523 GCF_000690535.1 Cariama cristata
GACCATCTCTGTCTTTAGAGGCACAGGTCTGGATAGACATATGCCGGTCTGTGAAACAAGTCTTTGAGGTGAACTTAGACATGCATTCTGTTTTGGTTTTTTAAATGTCAGACTTCTAAAATGTGTTTGTGGTCTCACCAGCTTAGAAGATATTCATCATAAAGCTTTGTTCTCAGCATGTGTGGTCTGAATATTTTTTGGAGTGGGATTTTGTGTTAGATAGCAGGCTATGAATATTTTTGGGGTGGGATTTTGTGTTAGAAAGCAGACTATTTGTTCTTGGGATCTGTCTGGAATGAGTGGACAATTCAGGTTAGGCTTTCGGTCCCTTCAGTTCCAGGATGAAGAGCCTGTGGGACAGCCAGTGCTACACATCTGACTCACCAGGCACTGCATGCTGCCTGCTGATATTCCCTCCACTTGTGGGCGGGAGGACTGAAGCCCAGGGAATGCCTTATCTCCAGAAGGTGGGGGTTAGAGTCCAGAGCAGAGGACCAACCTCCCGTGTCCACTTTGTGGGCACCAGACACTCAGCAGCATGCCTACTGACACCATGAAGAGATTTGAAACTGAGAATGTGTCTGCTTTGTCCCATTTATATTAACTGGGCTAATGAAATAAGGCAGAGAAGTTCTCTTTAATCAATCACAGCTATTTCACAGTTCCTTTTAATACTTCTACTTGAGTCATCTTGCCTATAGTATAGTAGAAGTAATATTCGTTTATTCTATCTGGGTTAGATAAATCCTGGACTAGTGAGATTTTTACAGTGTATTGAATATCTTGGTTAAAATCATACAGAATAACAAAATGTTACTGCTGTTTGGTAATGAAGAGACCACATGATATGCTCCTGTGGTTCAGCATCTGTCAGTAGGCAAGCCTTTCTAGCACAGAAGATCTGAAAACACGTTCAGGAAGCAAAGAGAGGCAAAAAAGAAGGAAATTGTGACCTGTTGGAAGTGATGAGAAGCTTCCAGGGAATTTTGGATAGAGGATGTGATCTGGTTTTGCTGAACTTCTGCTCTAGTCTGGACATGATTCATAATGGTAATGTCCTCATTTTATCATTCTGCTATTAAATGTATAAATTAAATAGGATTTCTCTTGTTACTGGAGATCACTGTTCAGGTTAGCTGGGAGATCTGTTTCTCCCCCATATTAGTTGTGTGGGAAACAGAAACCTTTTAACAGAAGCGTTTTCAGTCTAGTCAAAGTTATAAAAAGTCAAGTGGCTGAAAGCTGGAAGTGAGCTGAATTCTGAACAGAAGCAAGAAACTATTTTAAGTGAAGGAAATTAATTAACTATGGGAACAGTTTACAAAGACTAGGAGATTCTCTGTTATTATCAGTTCAGGAATGAAGCTTAGGGGGAAAAAAAAAATCCAAAGAAACTCTTTACTCCTAAGAGGAATTAACTCAGGGATGCTGAAGGTCAGAACAGATAATCTCAGTGGTCCCACCTGGCCAGGCCTGAGTATGTCTTTGAAGTAGTTCTCTAAAGCAGTCTGAAGGTGTGTCCTCCTGTTACCTGTTGCAAATCAGTATAAAGAAATGAAATCTAGGGCAGAAAGACAGGATACTTTAGCTACGATAGACTTTCTTTATAAATTGGACTACTGAATAAGTGTTTAGCTCATTTTAGCAGTTCTCTATATCAAAATGGATATGCTATTTTTGCTGCTTTTTAATCCTAATAAGGAGACCAGCTCTAAATACCAGGATAAAATGGAGATGTCTCTGGGGATTTTTTCCTGTCTTGCTTTTGTGAATAGAAATAGAGATTAACAGTAACACCAAACCTAGAGAAATTATGTTCAGAAAACAATCACCCTGCTAAAAATATAGGAGACAAGCATCGAATTATAATAGTAGACTCTTAGCTCTATCAGAGTTTTCTTTACCACATTAAAGATAGATTAGGATCATGTTATGTAAAGATTTTCCTCTGAAATTTTCCAATGGATATATATTTTGATGGTGTATCTCACAGTGTCTTCCTGTGTGTTGAAACATATTAAAAGCAAAATATTTTGATGCTACAGCAGTCTGTCTTGTAAGAATACAGATGCTTTCTCAAAGTAGTGTACGAATAGCCATGAACTGAGTTTTTCTGAACATGGTACCTCTGATTATATGGATGTTCTGATCAGGTTCCTTTCAGTTGCATCACACTCTGGAAACCTTGGAAGCAGCAAGCTACAAGGCTAAGTTTCACAAAGAGGACTAAAGTATCCGCCTCCATAGTTTGTCAAATGAGGATGTCTTTTTCTCCACCGGGGCCTTGACAGGAGCTCAGATCCTCTGCATAGGCTAGCGAGGAAGGGAGAACTGACACTGCCCTTTGTGCTATGTTACCTCTGCTCAGTGTTTCATGTGGTCGAACGCTGGAAATTTGGAGAACTCTGAGTAACCACAGATGGGAACTGCAGGCAGGATTGTGAGGCTGACGCACTCCTGCGGCACGGATCCAGTTGTAGAGGAAGACAAAGGTCCTGTGGTTTTCTTAGGGAATAATCAGCTGGCTTCTGTTGTGGCAGATGCTCTGAGCATCCATCTTAAACAACAACGCATAATTTAATAGGATTTTAAATGTAACTAATGCTCTTGTTTCATTTTACAGTCTTGAATCAAGTCACTTGGGGGAGGAGAAGATGCTACTTCTTTGACTAAAAATTTTCAGGGCATTTTGTTTAAATTTATGCAGCTGGCACATCCACAGCTGATAACTCATGCAGATGTCATGTGGAGAACTGCAAGGCTTCTGGCTAAAAAAAAAAAACCCACAATTTATTTCACTTCAACATCTTAATTAGTTTTGTAAAAATAAAAAGGAGAGATTAGGAAATGTCGGTTTGTGGGAGAATTCTCATGGTGTGAACAGTAAAATATTAGGGATCTGATTAAATCTAAGTTGCAGTTAAACTTGTGCCCAGTGTGCCGACTACTGGAAGACAGCAGATGAAAATAAGTACCTGTAGATACATGTGTACTGGTACGTGGCCTGGCCCTGAGCAACCGAGTGCTCTGGTACTGTGAAACTGTTAGCAGAATGGTTGCCAGCATAGACGGCTTTAGCCAAGGCTAACTTGCAGCCTCACAAACAGTTCGTGGCCGTGATTTAGATGTTACGGCATGCCAGGGTTCATTCCCAATGTACAGTTTGCATGCAGCCACTCTGAGAGGCTGCAGGTTTAATAGACTTGGCCAGAGGATGCCATTTGGCCTCAGGGCCAGAGGGCTGACCCAGGCACTGTGTAGTTTGCTAGTTGCTCTGACCAGTGCAGGAGGGATTCATGTTGGTTTTAGCAGTACTCCACTGCTAAATAAGGAGATTACCTCTCCCACACATCATTTTAGACGTCTCATTTCTGTTTGTACAAATACTTAATATTCGTGTTAAGAAAATCTCAGTCTTTGTCTCTTTTGGGCGCCTCTTGCAGCTTTTTTTGGTGAAAGACAGAGGAGAATATTTTTGTTTTTCATTTTTACATTCGCAACAGAATTTGTCTTTGCAATTTTTAAGGAGATAGTAAAAGGCATGTTGTCTTCGGTACCAGCAGTGATGATGATGTGGTAATTTTGCTGTTGTTGATAGTGCATCGTTTGCACACACTTTTAGGAGCTGCCTTCTGTATGAAAAAGTGATCCTTTCACATATGCCTAAGAAAACGCACCAGTATATGTCAGAAAAGGAAAAAGAGCAAGATACTGAGACACAAACTTACTATGCAGCCCACTTCTTAAGAAAGACAGTAATCATTTAAAGGCTTTGCCTTCGCAGTTTCTTGGGATGGCTACCCTCTTATTTCAAGGAAACAAGCATTCCATCAGCATTACCTCCAAAAGTTATGTATTTTTGTGGTGCACTTAGGTAGACAGACTGGGTTGTGTGACAAGAACAACTAGCACATGCACTTTAAAAATCTTCTCATTTCCAAATAGTATGTAGGTCATATGATACCCACAGGCATGATTCATCCACCTAGGCTTTATGCCAGTCAGCAACTGCGTGGATCTGACACTCCAGGAATATTGTAAAATTATTAAAGCTGTATTTTTTTTCTTCAAATAACACTGTTGATGATAGCTGTAAAAAATACAGAATGTAATTTATAGTTCCTTTCTGAAGGAATTCATTTCGTTAAGTAGATACAAAAAGTACAGTAGGGACTGAGGAGAATGCAGAGCAGACATTGCTGATTGAGCCCAGGTAGCTTTCCTCGGCCCTGCAGACTGCAAATTTCAAAGGTCGCTATCTTGATATAAATCTTACTTCAGGCAGAAGTAGTCTTCACCCGAGTGTTTCTGCTTGAAGCCCAGCTAGCTGTTAAGGGTTGAGCTTAGTTACAATGAGCTAAAAACTGCCAGTGTTCTGCCTCTGTTAGGCTTTTGGGTAAAGATGATAATCTCTTCGAGAGGCAGAAATCCCATACATTTAGTACAAACCTCATGCATTTTTTTTGCAATGAAGTTAATTTTCAAGAGATGAGATCATGCTTATTTTTAGGCATGTGTATTATGCAGACAGACACTCTTAATTAAAGATTCAACAAGCCTTGCTCAGGGAACTGTCGAGCTGCATTTTAAAAGATGTGTAGGTGTCTAGGAAAACAAAAATGTGTGTAGCTGGTATGGTTTTTTTCAGATATACTGACATGTTTATCTCAATGAACACTTATAGGAGTAGATTGTTCTGGGACTTGCCAGGTTGCTTACCTTGCATTTCTAAGTGCCTGTATACTTAAAAATGTAGCCCCTAATGACTTTGAAAACCAGCTGCCTCTTTTATCTCCTACTTGTGAAGAATCCCATACAGATTTCTTTTTTTTTTAAATTATCTTTAGAGGGTAAAGGCTGAAATTCCCACAGTTGAACTAAAGAGACAGCCTTCTAGAAATGAGGTAAAGAAGTATAACCTTTGCCAAAGTGTAAAGAAACAGCAGTGTTTAACTTTTATGAACTTAAAACTGAAAAAAAAAATTTCTCCTTTGTCTTCCTGCGTTTATGACTTCCCATCCCATGAAAGTGGGAGAGGAGGAATGTTCTCAGGTTTGTAAACCTGTCTGGGTTATGGTGGACTTGCTCTAAATATTGGGTTTTTTTTCTTTCTTTCATCTAGATAAAGAAGAGGCAACAAGATGTGGTGAGGTTTCTGGAAGCCAATCGCATAGAGTTTGAAGAAGTGGATATCACAATGTCAGAGGAGAAAAGACAATGGATGTATAAAAATATTCCTGAGGATAGGCAGCCTGCGCAAGGCAATCCACTGCCACCACAGATATTCAGTGATGATCGGTACTGTGGAGTAAGTAGCTGTTACGGTTGTCAACGAACAATATGTTAGAGTACCCTGTTGGTCATTTAAAAAACTGGGACTTGCTGTTGAGCTTTCTCTAGTAGTATCTGAATTAATGGTGACAGTTTGGGGTGACAGGATCAGGTAATGATCATACAGTGAAAATTCAGATCGTTCATCTGTAAATCCTAACATTGTCTTCAGCTAGTGGATTCCTTCCATGAATGTAAGAATTTGTAATGCACATGCTTCATGTACAACCTGTTGATGGTAAAGTCCCTTGTGAGACCACTGTAAGCTGGGGATTTGTGTTTTTCTTGCTACTTGAGTCTAGACCAAGCATAAAAATTCAAAAGGAAATCTTTGGCACAGTAAATGAGAACATTGGCTAGATTGAGTTATATTGTCATTGTAATTAAGCTCCTTCTCTGCTGCTGTCATAGTGTAAATTTCATTTATGCTCAGAGAGCTTTTATGCAATCAGAGTCACTAGAATAAATGAAAACTATTTGCTGTTTGAATTGTAGAATAGTTTTATTTTTCTGTAAAGCAATGCAGCTTGAGACTTGTCTTCCTCTGCTGAAAGACTGCTAAGCATGAGAGCCTGTGAATCTGACAACAGATTGATGGGTGGGCTGATTTCTCTGATGGTGTAAGCTGCAATAACTTTTCCATCAGCTAGTGCAAGCTGCAGCGGTCTCCTTTGATATGTTAGGAATGGCACCATATGAATGTTTTACTCTCCTGCTTAGCCAGCATGATACGCTGCAGCTCTGAGTCTTGAGCACTGTTGTAGTCTGGGAGAATCTTCCCAGAACCTTTACTCATCTTTGAACAAAATGTTATAAAAAGACCACAGCTGGGCCCACTTTGCCTTGCTGCATCTTTTCATACTTCAAAGGTGTGACTTGTAGATCCTTCCAGAGGCAGGTTTGAGGTACTTGTTAGACTAGCTAGTGGAAGAAAGGGAGGTTTGATGTGCCACCCTGGCTGCATCAGGAAGAGATTGGTTAAGGTCTGTCTGTGAATTCAGTAGGAGAATGAAATGGGGAAGAGGGTGTCTGTGGTTATAATAGCTGGACCGGAATAAATGAGGGTATTGTGTGGGTTTCTGACTAGAATGTAGTGAAGATACATCAAGCTGGTTCCGACTTAGCCCGTGCCAAACTCAACAGTGCTGTAACGAAACTGCTTCTGGCAAATGGATCATTCAGATCTGCTGAGAACCTCTCAACTGCAGTGCAATTGTTAGCTTAATGTAGGAAGTGCGTAAGAAGTGATTTAGGATCCTCTGCAACAAACAGATTGAATATGATGCAGCAGCTAACTGGCTTCTTGAAGCGAGGTGTTTAACATCCCTCCCATACGCTTTGTATTGGCTCACTTGTTTACCTCAGCAGTATAACTCGTATCTTCCTACTTCCAGGTAAGAAACATCAGTTAAAGAAATGTATCTGGGACATGGAAGGGATTTGGACCCTCACTTATGGAGCAGCCGCTCAGTTACAAATAACAACATTTACATTGTTCTGTATGATTTTAGTTTGCTTGGGAAATGCCATGTTTTAAGCTGTTGTTTCTTACTCTTTCAGCTTGTCTTTATAGCGTGTTTTAACCTAGTCTTAGAAATTGCTGTTTGGAATTAGCAAGGAAGAAGATGTCATGCAACATGTGAGATGATCTCGTTAATCTGTCTGCTGAGCTGATAGCTGTTTTGGTTGAGCAGAGTTAATCCTATTAGAGCTCACTGTCTGCATGAACATCTTTAAAGAGCAAACATGCTTTGAAAGAAGCTATATTTTCTAGGATGAAAGAAGAAGTATGTGCAGGACCTCCAACATTCATCAGTTAGCCTGCTGCATTAGTTAATGAAGTTCTTAGGTGACAGAGTGGAGGCAAATCATTAGGCAGGAGGCAAAGGAGGTCAGTGCTGGAAAAGGGTTAAAATATCACAATTAGATGAAGTCAGCAGACGTTGCACATCTTGTCTTTCTCTGTCATTTCCACAGTGAGTGTTTTCATATTTATATCTTGACATAAATAACTAAAAAAAAATCACTATTAAATAACTTAAACTGAAAAAATACCCACTGAGTTGTCTGTTAGTTGAGTTAGTGAAAATTGTAGCTTGTCATTCCTGATTTGTGTCCAGGCAATTTCTAATTCAATTTGCTCTATTAACAAGCAGCCTGTTTTTCTGCCTGCCATCTCACCAGGAAACTGCTTATATACTCATTCTGGCTTATACATTGTTTCTGACAATACAGACTGACTGACTTGCAATACAAACTGGTGAGATCCGTTGCTGTTCCTCTAAATGTATGAGGGCTAGACAAGGCAAAGCAAAATAGGTACACTTTTTATTTTGTTCATGTTATTTCAATAGAGGTTCACAAGCATATGGTGAACGAGCCGTGACTCAAAGTTCATAGCCATACTGTTTTTTCTATATTAGTAAAAGCATTAATAGTTTGGGTTTTTTTCTTGCCATCTTCTCTTTATTAGAAAACCTCAGCAATGCACACAAAGGTTTTAGCTCAGAATAGATTTTTCTGGCTAGGACATTACCATTTCAAATAATCACTTTTCAGATTGTAACTGCAATATGGAGGAAGTTTGCCTGCAGTGTTTTCAGTAAGTACCCAAAATGGATTGGTGTCAGCCATCTGAACATGTGATAGCTGGTGTAAGAGGGGAGAAAGGTACAAAAAGATGACCAATGCTTACTGGTTCGCAAAACGTCTTGTACCACAGGGGGAGGGATCCTTCTAGTACCAACAGACAAACTGTATGTTTTGAAGTGTAGGCAAGAACCTTTTCTGAGTCGATGTAATCGCAAATATGATCATTAATCTATCTTCTTCTTTTCTCAGTCTTCTGAGATGCAGTCCCCAATTTTTCAGTAACAAGTTCTGCTAATGGCTTTTGAAATGAAGTACTCGGCAAGAACCATTTTTATTTCCTGCAAACAAAATGCAAGCTCTGAGCACACAAGAACACACATCATTTTACTGATAATCCAGTGCTATGTCATAGCACTGACACTATGATAATTTACATATTTTTATGACTTTACAATCTGTTGTTTCATCTTAGTGACATTGCTATAGCATTGTAAGTGTGTGAGAAGAGAGTCTACCTTTCAGACAAATCAGAAACATGAACCTGCTGTTCTGATTTACAGTAGTGTAAATCTGAAATTACTACAGTTGTCTTGCTCTAGTTAGTGCTACGTAAGAGTTAGGAAATGTTAGTGTGTAGTGCATGTTCCAAGAAAGAAGTCATGCACTTTGTGTAAAGAAAAGTAAAGTGGAGATAATTTGGAAAAGATCAAAAAAAAAGGACAAGTAGAGCCTTAATAGGAGATGGTGTGTGGGGTTGTTGGGCCTTGAAACCAGTTGTGTCTTGCCCTGTTCCTTACAAGGCTCATTCAATTAGTTTTAGTGGCTCCTGCTGTAGTACTTTGACATACAGCTATGACATACAACTCAAATCGTGGATTATTTTCCCCCAAGAATAAATCTCCTTGAGGTACACACTGGGTTTCCCCATCCTCCTGCATTGCTGACCAAGTGCACCCTGGCCCCTGAGCAAAAGAAACTCCACGAACAGGTTTGTCTTGTCCTGAGGGAGGAGCAACCCACACTGTCTTTCCCAGCCACTGTTCTCCACAGCAGAGAGGCTTTAACCACTTGATTTTTTTGGTCATGGCGCGTGTTTCACATTCATGGATAACTGTTCAACAGCTTCAGTGGTCGGGTCCGCCCCTCAATCATGAGCCCATCTATACATTTCGTCTCTTCCTAGGTGCCCTGATATGTCATGAGCCCACTGAGCTATGAATAGCTCACCCTTATGTTCCCACTCCAGGTCCACCGTAGCCATTTCAGTTCTGGCAGCCTGCTCTACCTGCTCCTTGTTTCCATGTTCTTTGGTGGCACTGCTCTTGGGCATGCGGGTATCTGTGTAACGTACTTTTACACCAAGGTTCTCCACCCAGGCAGCAATGCCTTGCCACAGTGCAGCAGCCCAGATGGCCTTACCTCTGTGCTGCCAGTTAGTTGGCTTCTGTTGCTGTAGCCACCCACACACGGCATTTGTTGCCATCCGTGAGTCAGTGTAGAGGTAGATTACTGGGCACTTTTCTCTTTCGGCAGTGTCTAGGGCCAGCTGGATGGCTTTCACTTTGGCAAACTGACTCGATTTGCCTTTGCCTGTGACAGTTTCTGTGACTTGTCTTGTGGGACTCCACACAGCAGCTTTCCATTTCTGCTATTTCCCACAATACGACAGGACCCATCAGTAAATAATGCATATTGGTTTTCATTTTCTGGTAATCTGTAATACAGAGAGGCCTCTCTGGCATGAGTCACCTCCTTGGGCGATGATTCGAAATGTCTGCCTTCTGCCAGTCCATGATCTCTTCTTCCTGCTGTCCCTCAGGAGGAGCTTCTGTCTCCTTTACTATCTGGGTTGACCTATGCTTCCATTGTTTCTTGTTGACTGCAGGAACAGCTGTTGTAGTTGAGGGTTGGATTTCTGATTTATCCACAGTGTCTGTTTGTGTGTCCTCAGATCCAAAGACCCTCACAGTATCCATTTGTATGTCCTCAGATCCAGAGACCCTCATGGTATCTGTGTGTTGTCAGATCCAGAGATGCTCTTGTTCCCCTGAGCATAGGCATAGGCCTACCCCAGGCCCCAACACAGTGCTAGAAGTTGTGTCTTCACGGTATATGCAAGGCATCCTTCCTTCAAGTGGTCTGCCAATTCAAAAAAATCAGGAGTGAAGCCCCAAACCATCAGAGGTGAAAACAGCTCTAGGCACCTGCCCAAATTCTCCCACACGCCTTGCCACTCGAGAATTGGTTGCTTCAGGGCACGTTCCCATGTGGCATTCCCAGCTGGTTGGTTAACCTTATGAAAAGCCAAAATGAGTGTCACTGCACATAGCAATACAAACTTCTGGTTACATGGGGATGTTCAAGAAACTGAAGGGCCATTGCAACAAGGGTAGAAACCTTTGTCCTGGAGGAGAAGAGGAAGATGCCGTTCTTATTTCCTCTACAGAGTGGCTCCTGGAGGAGAAAGGTGTAATTGCTAATTGTCCCCATGAGATGGTTCCCAGAGTACTGGGCTGGCAGCAGTGCAGGGGCCAAATACCAGATTAGGCTCAAGGCCAGTGCTTTTATCATGGCTTGCCCAGGCAAGGCAAAAGACAGTGATAAAGAACACGGCAAACAGCAAAAGCTGAAAACAGCCATTAACAAGCTCTCGAGTTTGATGTACAGGAAGAGAGGGAGCAAGCAACAGAGCAACTGAGGGAAAAAACAAATCAGCATCAAGAACAAGCGAGTCAACATTGTGACCAGCAACATGAAGTAACAGCCTGCCAAGTAACAGCTAAACAGCTATAACAGCTGTAAATTCAATCTAGCACACTCTGATCAAATCTGTCATTATCTTGAACCTTTTTGAGTCTCTGTTTAGGAGCCAAAAAGGATGGTTGTGGGTTGACCCCAGCCAGCAACCACACAGCTGCTTGCTCCTCCCCACTCCCCTAGCAGGACGGTGGAGAAAATAGGAAGAGCAAAAGCAAGAGAACTCATGAGTTGAGATAAAGATAGTTTAGTAAGTGAAGGAAAGGGTGAAAAACCCTAGTGATGCAAATGCAACCACTCACCATCTCCCAAAAGCAGACCGATGCCCAGCCAGTCTCCGAGCAATGGCAACCTTGGGAGACAAACACTCCCCAGTTTTTTATGAGCATGATGTCATATGATACGGAACATCACTTTGGCCCGTTGGGGTCAGCTGTCCCACCTGTGTCTCCTCCCAACTTCTTGCCGACTCTCAGCCTACTCGCTGGGGGTGGCAGGGGGAGCAGAGTGAGAAGCAGAGAAGGCCTTGGTGCTGTGCAAGCACTGCTTGGCAATAGCCACAACGCGCTGCGGTGTTATCAAGGCTGTTTTAGTCACATATCCAAAACACAGCAGCATAGGGGTTGCTGTGAAGAAGGTTAACCCCATCCCAGCCGGACTCAGTGAAAACATGAAGACTGTAGTTCATTTTCTAAGTTTTCACTAACTGAATCCTTTGCTTTCAGGGTTACAGAAAGATTTCTAAATGCTCTGCCTCCCATTGTGAATTTATTTTACACAGCCAGATCAGTGATTTTGCATGTGAATTATTCAGATTTTTCTGAAGTACTGCTGGTAGGATCCAGCATAGTAGTAACTAATAAGTATCCTGCAGGTTAAAAACACTTTCATTTATAAGAATGAACAGAGAATTACTTATCCTTACTTACTTATTACATACTGTTACCTTTTTTACACAGACCATGGAAAGTCCAGACAGATGGAGAGATCACTGCAGACTGGTGCATTAGGGCCAGATTCACAAAGGGACTATAGCATGATGCCAAGCACTGAAATGCCTAAATTTTAGACATGTGGCTTCCAGAGTGGGATTTACAGCCCCGAGTGAGGGCTCTACCTTCTTCACATGGTAGGTGAGGAGCTGTAGGTACATATATCCAAGCAGGATCTGCAGTAGCCAGAACACTGGACATGGAGAACTCTTAAAGCAGAAAGCAAGAAATGCTGGAAAAGTGATGTCTGAAGTTAGGCCTGTGCCTCTTCTGCTTTCTCTGAAATCTCCACAATTGAATACACAACCCTTCTCAGACTAGAAGTGACTCCTGGATCTTTCAGAAGATTGGAAATCTCCACTTCCCAGTGAAACTGCACTCTTTAACCTTACAAAGCTGCAAGTTAGCACTTTGAAACAGTGACAGAAAAAATGTATATGCAGAAATCTGCCACTGATGCGAGATCGCCTGAAATTTAGGCCAACCAAAATTAAAAGAAAATCTGTTTCCAGGTGGGAGTTTGAGCTGAAGGGAAAATATTTACATAGCAGGCTGACTATTTTTTTTTTTTTTTTTTTGGAAGCTGCTCATATGGTTTAGAGTGTTAGAGTAAGTCCTGGTAGAGTGCCTAGTGGGCAGCAGTAGAGACAGAGATATGTGATATTTATTGTCCTTCCCTGAAATGTAATATATGGGTATCAACTCCATCAAAACAGTGAAGTCCTACAGACAAGAAAGAAATAAAATAGGCTGCTGAAAGAGGTGCAGTGTTCTCGAGAAGCTATTCAGCGTGCAGGCAATTACTGTGGCACTGATTTCTTTGCACTGTCAAGTATCAGTCTCTTCTGTTTTTCTTAAAGATCCTGGAAAGATTCATACCCATTTCTTTTTCTTCCTTTTTTGTATGTGTCAAATGACAAATCAGTAACTACTCACTGATAAGAGAAAGAAGAGGAAAGAGAGGATTTAAGAAAACTGGCTAGAGGGCACCTCAGAGTTTCTGCCCCGGCCTGTTGTTGCGGAGTTCGTCATTATTCTTCTGCCTACAGATACAGAGAGCTTGATCTCTGTCTCTCTAGATCCTCAAGCAATGTGGCAGAATTCCCCTTAGCTCGCCTGCCGTAGTGTGTTTGCTTCAGGACCTGGGGCAGTTGTGAGGGTAATTTGGTATTCAGCAAGTCTACATTTGGTTCCCTGCACCCTTGGAGGTGTCCTACCCGGTTCACTTAGCATCTTGGTGGTCCAGGTCTGTCTTTAGAAGAGGGATAATCTCGCTAGATAGAAGTTAGTGTGAATTGCTCAGAGATCATATAACAGCTGTTAATGATTGATGACGCTGAAACTTTCTTGATTAATTATTTTTCCCATCAGAGGTAGAGTCTCCTGTATGGCCAATTTAAGCTGTTTGTTTGAAATCGTTCTTAATTACCTTTTGCAGTTGTATTGGAGTATTTTGTGGCTCACAGGCATCCACAGACCCTAGGCTGAATGCGAGTGACTTGCGGCCAGTAACACAGCACTGTTTATCAGCCTGATTAAGCCCTTTTCTCAAGCAAGGAATATAGGAGGCAGAGCTGGCGTTGGAAAGCAACCCCTGCCCATATGTCTTCTCTACGTTGGCAAGATACTGTCCAGACCATTTTCACAAGGTCTATATGGTTATAACTTACAGACTGTGCCTCTGCTTTTTGCCATCTACTTCTCCACTGCTTTTCTGTGTCCTGAGGCAAAGAGCTTTAGTTCCATGTGGTATGTACTTAATAAAGGGGAGTGTGGTACCAGAGGCAGAGTAGCTAGCCTGCCCAGTGTTAGGGCCTAAAAAACAGAAGCTCAGCAACTCACTAAAAATAAATTCATCCAAGAATTTCATCCTCATCAGGGCAGTTAGAACTGGTATCAGTAATGTATTATAGTGCTGCTGTTTACCCTGTAGTGGAGAGGGTATGTTCCTGTTGAGCACCGCACCATTTATTTGGACTCTTCCCTCTCTACATTCTAAACTTCATAAATAGCTGTTTCAAAGTGAAGTAGCATGTATTTTGTAAACCATCACACCACATAAAGATCGTAGCTGTCAAAGATTTGATACATCTCTGGAGATACCTTACTCTGTTTGCAGACTAAATATAATAATATAGGGAGTTTATATATTTTAAAACACTTAAAGGTGACCAGTATAAAATTAGAATTCTCACCTTTATAGAGTATAGTAGAAAATACTGCAGAATTTTTTCTTTTTGATTTTTATATTTATTACATTGATGTTCTACAGAACTTAATGGATAATCAGTAAGTGTGACATAATTACTAACAATTTTGTTTGGGATCCTAATTCTCCTTTGTGTGGAATGGAAATTTCCTATTGTGCCATACTTTCTTGAAGAAAAGGAGTTTATTCTTGAAGGCATTGTGACTACTTTGGTTAAAGTCTTTTATAAAGGGCCAGTTCTACTAAAATACGGCGTATATGATATATGGGATATATGAGGAAAGGATAAGAAAACTTACTAAGTGGTAGTAATACTTTGAGGGCACATAGTATTGCACAGAATATGGATCTAGCAGTATATTGGAGCAATTTCCAGAGAAGGCCATGGCTGTTGTCAGAGAACAACCAGGATGAAAGGAGTAATTCCGTGCACCACTGTTCCACTTGTAATCATGCTAATACGATTATCTTCTAAGAAACACTTTGAAGATATAGCAAAGTTATAATTAATTTATAAGTAAAAATAGTGTTAATGCATTGCAGTGCTATTACAATTAGTGTGTGTGTCTTCTTTCTTTAGTAGCCTCCCATTTCTGTTCTTCTCTGAAGGAACCACAGAAAACAAAGGCAACGTTGAAAGATGATTCTGCTGGCATCCAATTCCTAAAATAAACAAATGGAAGGGGGAAATCTATATTTCATTTAGTGCTCTGAGATGCCACCTAATATTGGTATGAGTAAAATGCTCTAAGAGGAAAACCAACCAACGTGTGGTTGTCATGTCCCTTGTAAAGTTGCAGCTACCTTAAAATATCTGCACGCAGAGCTGTGCAGCACGGTCAATTTATGTCTTTTAGCCATGATCTCATGTAAAAGGATGACTACCATAGTTAACTCCCTGATGTTTCCATCCTTCCCACTTGTCAAACTCCTGTCATAGTCTGATTTGATAATATTCTTATCCAAACAATTTCTAAAATAACACGATGAGCTGGAAGGTGCACAAAAGGGGAAGGAGGCACCTGTTATCATCAGTAGTGCTTACTGATTCTGCCACTGACTCCCCTGAATGTTCCCCTGCCCCGGGTGGGCACTATGCCAGTTTGAGGTCTTCAGTGCTTGGCTGGGGGAAGCCCTTCTGCACTTGGACTCCCTGTCTTTGAGCTGAGGGATACCGGTTCTTAGGGAGTTGATGTCTGTGTACCCTGTCACCGTTGCTGAAGGAATGGCAAACATCACATCAGCCCGAGTTTGCCATGTACTGCCAAACAATGGAGCTGTAGCTGACATCTGCTCCCTCTTATTAAAGCCTTTGTTTCTGGAAGCCTACAACTAAAGAGGTTACTGAAATAAACATCTGGCCTTTAGGAGAGGGGTAACAGGTTGCTTCCTGGAGCCAATTGTGTAAGCTCTTTAAAAATCCTGTACAGAGATCTTGTCAGAAAGTTAGGTAATTGAAAACTGTCGTGTTTAGGTTGTGCCGTGTTGTGCAGACAACATCTTCTTATTTTTGTGTATTTATATAATATTAAAAAAGGCTCACACATGCACACACACTCATTCTCCAAGGAGAGCTGTGCTGAGTAAGAGTTTACCGTTGTAATCCTAATCAGATCAGTAAATGAATGTCATCTGTACTAGAGAACTGAACTGCCCTTTTCAGGAAGGATGCTGACAGCTCATTCTCAATGGCGTACAGTATTAACTCAGTCAGTAGCAAAGTGCTGATTCAATGCATTTAAATTATGAGTTCCCCACTATTACTTATAAGAGCAATTACAGTGCCCCTTTTATAAGAATGGAAAGATCATAATGATCTATTAAAAAGTATTGACAAAGAGAAACAAATTCAAACAGCATGCCAATAGACTGATCTGTAAGTGCTGTCAAATAATCAGTGCATTTAAAAAAATCTGTATGAAAAGCAGCGCAGGCTGCATTTGAGTGGGTTCCTTGTTTTTCTGCTTTCTGGTGTGGTTAGGATTGGTTTTCTGCTTCTTGGTGTGGTAAGCAATAAGGATTTGTCTGGGATGCTTAACAAGCTCACTCTTTCTCTTGTTACAAACTAAAAGCAAACAGCAACAAAGCTAACTTGCTCCTTTAAAGAAACTTACTGGAAGGAATTTTATTCACAGTTACTGTCTTTGAATCTTCATTAGATACAATGTTCTCCTAATCTCAGTTGTAGTAATGGACAGACAGTGTCTGTATAATTGCTAATTGTAAATGAAATCTACTTTGTGTTAATGTTTTACTTTGACCCAATGCCATCACAATTGTGTTATGTTCCTTGAAGCACAAATAATTATTTATGCCAATCTGCAGTACTGCCAATTTTAACTTTGGTGTGCAGTAAATAGTTTCTCCCAGCAGCGACAGTGTTTATTTAAAGAAGCCTCAGTGTACCTGTTTAACAAAATGCTGAGCCAATTTAATTATGGCAGTGTCTGTAATCACATCACTACAGTGATCTGGTTTCCTAGCACCAGGAATACAGCATGCTTAAGGTCTCCACATCACAGCTGGGATACAGCTACTGCGATAGCCAAGTTGCATTCTATGAAATTGGCAGTTGCTGTTGAGAGCAGAAGCAGCTAGCCTGAAAGTGGGATTTCTAAAGAGGAGAGAATTCCCAAGGACCAACAGTTTTCCTACTGGAGTAAGCTGGCATAAACCCCACATGAATGCCAGAAGGACGTAAGACATTTGTGTTGTAATGAGGAGTTAAACCCAGATTTCCTGAATGCTAGTCCACTATCTCAAAGACTAAGCTGCTCTTTTTTTTACTGCGGCATTTGAGCAGTGGGTGGCTATTGGGATTTCTGCATAATCTACACATTAAGAGAGTTCCCCTGTCTTTGATTAATCTGGTTCTAAAGAGGTGCAAAGCAACCACAACACCTTTTAGTTTCAGGGTAAACTGCAAGGATTCAGATTTTGAAAACAGAGCTATGTAAATGTGAGTCTTGGGTTTTTTTTTTTTCTTTTACTAGCATACTAAGTGGACAATATCACTTGACTTTGCTGATTATATTAAAACTCTGTATAAGGTACACCTTAAGATAACATAAGTGGTCCATCTAGCCCAGTTTTGTCCCAACAGTGGCCATAAGCATATGCCCACGAAAGACTACAAGCAAGTCAAGCGTATAAAATACTTCTGTTGAGTATTTCCTCCATCTCCAGTTATTTTTCTGAAACAAATATCACTTTAATGTATTTGGTAATTCTTATGACATTTCTCTTTCATGAACTTCAGCCTTCTGGTGAAGCCATGTAAACTTTTAGAATCTTTAGTGTGCTCTGGCAATGTGCTCTGTGGGTCCACGGAGCTCTACGTCTAGTATCAACCGTCCTGCCACCACAGTGAGCTTCACAGCCTTCCTGCCATTACCACCTGGGGTAACTTTGCTCCTGAAGACCTTTGCAGCCACAGCCTGCCTCTCTATCCTGGTTTAGAGTCGCTCAGCAGTAGCTGGGAAGGCAAAGAAGAACTTTACACCATGCAAGGCCAGCAAGATTTTGGTTGTCTGTAGGGGAGCTGTTGAAATTTCAGTACAGTTAGCTTTGTTTATTTTCAACAAAGCAAGAGTTTATTGGGTCAGCTAGTCCATTCCCCAGTAGCTCTTAGAGCATCTTTAATACTGTAACCGTTCTGGTGGTAAAACAAAGGGGCTGTATCTTGCTCAGACTGCTTGATCGGTGATCAAGTTGCTGTTGACTTTGAGGGTGAGGAGCCAGGCCTAAAGCAGTCAGATGGCTGTTATCCTGTTGAGAAGCCTTTTCTGACTTGAAATAGCTTTTTACTTACCTTATTTATACTCCTGTCACTTCTCTATCCCCTCAAACCATCCTGAGATGTATTTTTTTCTCCTAACTGCCATTTGTCATTCTTGGTAACCTTTCATACCCTCATCTTTGTGATTTATCACCTGTATTTTTGGCTTTTCAGCTTTTCCAGAGGGATTGAGCATCTCTGTGTCACTGATGACTCATGTCCGCTGCCTCTAAGTCCCCTTAGTTTTAGTAGCCTTAGTCAGCTACTGATGTTGCCAGAATTTTATACGTTAATAATGTGTAATTAGCAGCTCTGGAGAGCACCAGGGATCATAATATAAAGTGATACATTCAAAATTATATTTGTGCACGTAGTTGCCATTTGAAATGGGGCAGTGGGTGGCAGTTTTCCATGCTCGTATATTTTTAGGTGAACAGCTGCTTTCTGAATGCCTCCAGAGTGTCAGTGGGAGCCACTTCCTTGCACAGGGGCAGGACAGCACTGCTCAGCTGGTCCCAGCAAAGCCGCAGCGCCCACTGGCTTCCTACAGCTGCTTGGGACAGGGACAAGGGGATTGTAGTACCTTGCTACTGACAGTGAAGCCTGGTGCAGAAAGCAGGAACCATTGCCTTGCCAAAACCAGTGTCCTTCCTCTGTGGGAGGCAGAGTGTCCCACAGAGGTTTTCCAAGTGGACCCCACTGGCTGACAAGCGAGTTGGGGTCTTGCCCGTGTATGAAGCTGTCAGCTTCCACTGAGCTTGGCACCATTTTCCTTCTTCAGCCTCTGCATCTACTGCTGGTATCAGCAGGATGTTCTTCATGTGAGACAAGAATTTTCATGTCCTCACCCATGGATTTAGTATCTTTACAAGTGGCCCAAGTCTGCACAGACTTTCTCTCCTTATAAAGGTAAGGTCAAAGGCAGGATGTTTTTGGAACATCTATTATCTTGCCTGTATTACAGGGGAAGCCAGGGATGCCCACTTTGAACTCCTACCACGTGCCAAAGCACAACCGCTGAGTCCTTGAGATCATGTTCCTTGAGATCATGCTTCTCAAAAATCTCTTCAGAAACTACCATACTAAAGTGATTTCTTTCAACTTTTATAGGACTAGTATGCATTTTTATAGTATTTTTTTTTGCATTTGAATATTTTCAGATCATATATTTTCATTGCAGAGATTAGTAGGAAAAGTCTCTTATTTAAAATTTTACAGCTACTCTATCTAAAAGCATGATGCTTCTTCCCCTCATCCCCCAGGAAAGTAAGAAAGTGTCAATAGCATTTTAATATGTTTTGTAATGCAGATATTAAAAAACATTGGGGAGATTGCTTCTGGTGGATAATCTCTTGTGGTTATTAAATATTCTGCTGCTTTCAAAATGAATTGATCCACTGGGTTTTGTGCTCTTTCAAACATACACTTACTCAGTTTAGCTCATTGTTTAACCTCCACGATTTTTTCAGTAGGTGAATCCAGGTTTGAGAATCTGTAACAATGTGGAAAGAACATACTAAATCAGGCCTGGGTACTTCTGGAAGTAAAAATTGGTAACTAACACTTGCAGCTTTTTATGATTAGGTCTTAAATTACTTTACAGAGCTGAGTCACAAAGTCATTGTCAGAGCCAGGAATGCAGCCTTATTTCTTATGACATTATTTTCAGACTGTGAATCCTTCCCTGCCTGTTTTTTCTTTCCAATTATTTAACAAAGAGTGAAAACACCATGGTGTTAGAGTAGTGGTGGTTTTAGAGCTAATTGAAGTACTGGAATTAAGACACTTGAGGAGAACCCCAGAACTTGGAAATGGTGATGAGAGATGCTGACTCACCTGAACAAACAGGAAGACTTCCTTGGACAAACTGTTGAGACAAAGAGGTGTCTCTGATGGGTTGATGGAAACTGCCTGTGTGCTTAGGAGGAACAGGTGCTTATGGCAGGGAGTAAAAATGCTCTCTATCTTGAGCTATGCTGCTGCAGAAATGCTCGCAGTATCTGCCTGCCTGCAGGTTGGCTGCTTATAGTTTACAGGGCTGTAATGAACAGCTTAAGGCAATTTAAACCTGCCCTGATATTAAACGGGGGGATGCCCTTGTTCTTCTCACTGTGGGTTGTACTCATCCATGGCTCCCCTACCTTCAGCTCCAGAGACAGTGCGACTCACTTGTAGATGAGCCCCGTGGAGAAAATTAAGATTATTTCCCAGTCAGATCAGGCACTGTCTTCACATGTGGTTGCTTATATAGCTTGTGTCCCTCGCAACTTTTAATCTGCTTTAGTAGAGTCAGACTGGACCTTTTTCGGGTTTAACAGCGTCCATGCAGTTTTTCGAGTCTCATTCGTAGCGGTCAAGGGCTTAATCAAACATCTTTCTGCGGAGCTTCAGTATTACTTATTACTCCTCTAGGTATTCAGTGATTACATTGTCCCTTTTTAATCCATGGCATTGTTGGGGTTGCTTTCAGTACTGTTTCAGTTTATGCCATGGCTTAATTGTAAGATCTGTTTTATTTGGATTTACTTTCTGGCTATTAATTATAAATTTATGTTAATTCAGAAATTAACATCAGTTCATCACTTTTTAGGATTTTTTAAATTGATGAAAAAGTGTCTGTTTCCTCTGTTTAGTTATATGTTTAATTTCAAAGTTAGATAGGACAGATCATACCTAAAATTATCAGTGAGGGAACTTAAAACTGTGTCTAATATCTTCATATGTTAGCATTTTAAACAGTAATGGTAATAGTTCTGTGCTCATAATTATAAGCAGCATCTGTCTGCAAAGTCTGTTTTCCAGTCTACGATGCTGATCAATGCAGGAAATTCTACCTTCCTTTGCTCCAGAATTCCTTTATTCCTTGAAGTGTTTCATTCCCCTGGCAGTGAAAGCAAATGAACTTGACTCTTCCCATAGAGTGAAGTGAGTAGATGGTACTCGTTGGAAATTATGTCTTGCACATAGAGAAAACCATGGAACTGAAAACCAGATAGAAGAAATGCATGCACTTTCTCTCTGTATATCCATAGATATGCACACATGTATGAAAGCTGAAAGGATCAGTAGGCAGAGAGCTTAGTCCTGGAATACTGACTTATGGCCCTAGTCTACAGCACACCAAGATAGCATGTTCTAAGAAGACAATGACAAAAAGCCACCTTAAGAAGGTTTACTCTTTGTACTTACGTCAGCCAATAAGTCTGAGGCCTGATGACCGTCATACGCTCCTGCGGGCCTCTCTGGGTCTTTCAGGGCCGATACTTTTCGTATAGAGATTTAGGCTGGGAAAATGCCTCTGTGCGGCTATGGTTTCTTGTGGGCTGAGGGTATTTGAGTGATTATGCAACTGCAAAGTATCGCTTTGCTAGGACAGTTGTGTTTGCGTTGGTATAGCAGTATATCATTATGGAAATGCTAGTAAAGCATCTTTGTCTAGTGCACCATAAAGGTTGTAAGAGAAATTCTGCAGATCTGCAGGATGATTATGGATCTCGTGGGAGGTACATTATCCTTGCTATGATGACTATGTATTTTCTGTCCAAACAACCTTTTCTTTTACGTTGGTGGAGAGAAAAAAAGAGAATGAAGAAAAGTAAGGATTTCATGTACAAGCACACACTTGCCTTACAAAGTTATTTCACAAAATACCAGCCATCCTTCTACAAGGATATCATTTGGTATATCTTATAACTGGGTTTGGCAGGTGGGATGAAGGGCTGTTCAGGGGTTCACACTGCATTGTGAAGACCCAGAGAAATACTGGGAAGCAGAATGCTCGCCCAGACCATTTTTGCTTCCTGCTTAGGATCTGAGAAACCAAAATGTGAGCACAAGTGGATATTGGCTAGGCATCAGTAAACTCTGGTTGGAAGATGAAAGAAGGTTCCTAATCTTTGCACATCCTGTGACAGCCTCCCAAGAATAGCCAGGTCAGGGAAAGATTTCTGCTTTTCAATTAGAGCTTCTGTTTATCTTTACATGGTCCCCTGTGATTGTCGGGTGGTTTGTGAAATTACAGGTTCAAGAGAAGGCAGGAGTGGAAGGAGGCAAGTGGGCAAAGGAGCTGCTGCTGGGCAAAAATTGAGGTCCAGTTTCAGGGAAAGGACTTGAAACTGTAACAATGAGAGATGAGCTCTCAAAAAGTAACGAGATTAGCGGTTAGGAGCCAAAGAAGTGCTGACTTTACGGGCCAGGTGTATTGGGAATGACTGTTACACAAATGGGAAGCATGTGGAGGCATGGAGACTGCCTGTTCCTATTCCGTATTGAAAGCATGTATGTGCACAGTCAATGTTTAAGGGGATTTCTCCAGTTGAATGCTTTCAAGTTAAGTATAACTACTAATCTTAGATATTTAGAGATAATTGCTGTGTAGTGATGAGCACATACCTGAAATTTCCTGATGTTTACAGAGTATTTTACATGTTGGAAGTGGTTAAGTAAGGATTAATATTTCCATTTTGCAGTTATGTGGTGGAGGAAAAGAGTCTGAACTGGGTGCTTTATTGTTTCCTAGTGGTCATAGAGGAAATCTTTGTCAAACCACAGAGAGAACCTGAAACTTCTTGGCTTCTTGCCATACCCCAAATCCATTCACTAAACTATGCTGTTTTTCTCCTTTTCCCTTGAAAACTGAATGTTGTCACCTCATCTGATGATAGAAGAGTAGCAGGTGTCCAATGCAATAAACAAATCGGTAAAAGTAGAAGTCGCACTTTGAGATCAGACCCTGATCTTAAACAGCTGAAACCTAAAAGGAACTTAATCATGATAATGAAGCTTATATTTTATCTTTCTATATAACAAGTTTCTTTATGGAAACATTTTATGTTTAACTATGTGATTGTCCAAGGCTGAGATATGATTGCTGCTTTCAAAAGGAGACGATGGTGATGAAGTCTCTGTTCCACCACAGAAGAAATAAGGAGTTCAGCTGCCTTAGGACTGCTTCTTGGAGGTTTCCATGTTAGGAAGCATTTTGTTTGCTAAAATGCAAATTGGAAACCTGGTCAGAAACTTATTTGTGTTGTTAGGCACTTAAATACCTTTAAAATCTGCCCACAATAGACTTCCTTTTCACGCAAGCCCATGTTTATATTTTCCTGTCAAATAAAGTAGTGAAAGGTGTTGTAGTTAGAGAATTCATGTGTTTTTCTTTGCCACTGTAGTTGGTGATATCCTTGCAGTTTAAAATAGCTTTTAGCTTTGCGTAGAAGAATATGGGTAAGTATCATTATTTTCCTGAGCATTACTACATATCACCCTGTAGTCTAATACATGGTGTGGCAAGATCAATCAAGAAAACACGAATACAAACGTTGACTCTTTTTTCTCTCTCTCTAGGATTATGATGGCTTTTTTGAATCAAAGGAGAACAACACTGTCTTCTCCTTTCTTGGACTGAAACCTACTTTGACATCAAAGGTCAGTGTAGTATTGCAGACTTTTCATGGAATTCTTGAAATATTGAGATTGAATTTTCTTTGAATTGAAAGAACTCTGTTTGTTCAGATGTACCACTGCCCTGATCCATACCTTGTCTATATCAGCTTCATGCTGATGAGGTAATTGAAACAGTTGCCATGAAAAGCAAAGCATTTTAAATGAAACCAAGCATACACATAGGAGTTAATGTGAGACAGCAAATAAATGAAGTTTAAAGAATACATTGTCCTTCACATTATCAGTCTAAATTGAAAGCAACTGAGTTAATTGTAACAGGAGACAGATCTAGGATTTTAATCACTGGAATATTTGCAGCTTGTCAACAAAACATCATCTTACTGGGGCAACCTGCCATAATGGCTCAACCAGGACAGCATTTATTCATTAGGCATTAATTAATTTTTTTAAATGGAGTTATATCAACTTTTTGGATAAGAATTCAGTTTTAACAAATATGTATATACAGGTCAGAACACAAAGCCAGATAACATCTTTCTGTTGAGGGCAGTGTAACAGAGGAGATTTTATTACCATGTGGAAGCCTGGACACTTGTTCAGAGAGATTGTATGGTGCACCTGTTGGCAGTAGATCAGACGCATACAGGAGGATTTTTCTTCTGCTGACTACTGTAGATATAGCTGTGTTTGGCAGTAGTACTGTTTCAGGCCTGGATGGTAGCTCTTAGGTATCTGTAGAGTCCCTCTTCTGCCAGGAATTCATTTATTTCTGGACCCCATGAAGGACAGAATTGGGAGGGAACCTCAGCAGGGAACTGCAAACACAGGTTATTTTGGCAGCCTGCCTCTCTTCCTAGCTTGAAGAACTAGTCCTAGGAAAAAGATGACGTCCTACTGCAATCAGAAATGGCAGCTTCTGTGCAGTTCTTTTCCTGGGAAATAACATGTTGTAGGCCTGGAGGAGCATCTCTGTAAACCTGGCCAGGTCACTGCTTCAGTCTGGTAGGACTTCAGAGTGATGCATCCTCAGCTGCTGTGTGGACCGGGGTTAGGGGCACTGTATAGGTGAAGGCCGCAGACACAGGTGGTGAGAATGTATTCATCGCATTAATAATCTTTTATTTTCTCTTTTCTTTTAACTAGGAGTCGGAACCCTAGCAAGCCTATCTGAAGTATCCACAAGCACATCTCTTGGATGAATGACCCTGTTCTTCAGCACACAACAGCTTCTCTAATGGATCACTGTGATAGAGCAAACATGCATCATTAGTAGTAGTCTGCTTGCCACGAGACGGTGCTCTCCAATAATGTGGAGTTAGTAACACGTATATGAAACAGGATTACGGCTGGGCTATTCATCTTCCTTTTTAAAAACACTCATTGTTGATGTTTGTCTTTTGTCTTTGGGTTGCTTTTGCAACTGACGCTGATATTCTAACAGACACATATGTTTGAGAATAAGGAATGGAAATGTAGGGCTTCTGTTTGTGGATATACGTATGTCGTCAGATTCCTTACCTTTTTTAATTCTTCCAACCACTGTAGTTGAAGTTAGCTCATCATGATAGTTAAAGTGCTGGTGATTATTAGAATGTTTGTGCTGGCTATGATCCAGAAGGTAAAAAGTGTCAATCTTAAGATCTCAGTCTAAGCCAACAACTGCCCTATTTTTGCTCTACATTTATTTTTTGTGATGTTTACGCTAGATCATGTTTATTGTAAGAGACATGGGCTGCTAACCTTGTTCATGAAAACTTGATTTGTCTAATGATGCACATTGCAACTGACTGTTTAAAAACAGTTGCTGACATGGAGGAGGTACCAAAGTGAAATATTTTGGCAGGGTTCCTGTTCCAAATGCAGGTGAAATGTGCAGCAAAGCACTTGGTGGAAAATACTGGGTGGTTCAGAAGAAGAGGTCTTATAGCTAATGAAAATTTTAAGTTATCTCTTAACTGATAAAAACTTAACACCCAAAGTTGGAGCTCTATAGTTGGACTGTCTTAAAATGAAATTTTGCCAAAACCTTGCGTTTACCTTCAATAACACACAGCTCCACCATTAGCCGTGTGAGAGTCCGGGGGATACTTTGAGAGCCAGGGCTCAGTCCCATGGATGATTAAACACTCTACCACGGTTCAAGAGCACACCTAACTCACCTAGCTGTTGTCCTGGTTATATCCCCAGGTGTGTAAATGTCGAGGTGCCTCAAAGACAGTGAGACAGCTGAGCGTGTGCTTTGCTGGATGGGGCCACAACGGTCAGCCTAGCCGAGGAACAGGAGCCAAGTAAAGGAAGTGAAGGATTATTCCAGTGGGACTGCATTGGTGGACATAGCAGAACTTAGGCCTCTGACTTGCCAATAACCATTACAAAATGCGTTCTAGACAGAAGTCAAATTGCATTATGCATTTTGAATCAAGTCTGGCTATGAAAATAACAGCTATGGTGTAATGTAGCTTTTACTCAAGTGATTTCATAATGACAGGGTAGTGCCATTACAGTAAATGTTGTTATATCTTTGGGTAAATGAAAGACAACGGTTATGTGGGAAAGCTTCTTTGTAATCACAGCATCACTCAGACCGTGTGGCTTGAAGGATCAGACTGTACGGCTTGAAGGAAGCCAAACTTGTAAAAAGTGTCGGAAAGCAATAGTCTGTGCAACAAATGACATGTTCTGTTAAAATCAGTAACCGCGGCATCTGACACATTAGTTGGAAGGGACAACTGGAGATCATCTGGTCCAGCACTGTCAAAATCAGGGCTAACACCAACACTAGCTCGGATCAGATATGGGTTTGTCTAGCCGAGTGTTAAAAATACCCAGAGATGAAGATCTCATAACCCTCTATGTAACCTGTGCCAGTGCTGTAGTACTCTCCTAGTGAAAACTTTCTTTTAATGTACTGATTATTCCATGTAATGTAGCTTCAAGTCCTGAGCTGAATTTTTAGCTGTTACCTTTGCTACATTTTCTGGAGTTCACATGAAGAGATTGGCATCATTTTTTTGTAATTGCCTTCAAGATAGTTGTAGGCTGCCATTAGATCACTTCTTAGCCTTCTTCTTACCAGACTAAACAAACCTGGCTTCCTCAACCTCTCTTCACAGGCTGTGTGCTTTAGGTCCCTGGCTACTTTGCTTTGGTGGAGGGCCACTGTTCCCAGTTTGTTCACATCCCTCTTCAACTGGGAGGTCTCAAACCAGTATTTCGGATGCGGCCTCACCGGTGCTGAGCAGAGGGAGATAATAACTTTCCTCAGCCTGCAGGCCACACTTCTGAAGTAGCACCCTGCATGCTTTCCCCTATTTGCCGTGAGTATATTGCTGGCTTAAGTTCAGCCTGGTGTTCACTGAAATCCCCAGGTCCCTTCAGCAGGGGTATTACTCGGTCAGTCGCTTCCCAGCCCATACTGATGCTTCACCACCCCCAAGGGCAGAACTTTCTATTTGTTCTCATCAAACTTTCTGTTGGCCCAGTCCTCAAGGTTATTGAGATGCCACTGGACTGAAGCTCTACCAGCTGTTACCGACCACTGAACCAGGTTCAGGTGTCGTTCACGGATTTGCTGAGTGTGCGCGCTAGGTCATCATCCAAGTCCCTGCTGAAGATGCTGCACAATAGGAGAACTGTAGCCTTTCAGATTTTGGACAATGGCTTACTCATGACTACAGAGGTATGACATGAACAATGTTCATGACTACCGGTTGCTGGAGTAAAGAACAGGTTACCTTCCTGTTTGTGTTGTCTCAGCTACAAACTGCTTACAGCTGATGGCTTTTCCCTCTAGTACAAAGGCAAGAAAGCTTTAAAAAAGGAGATGTTGAAGCAGTCCATTCATAAATCAGTTTCTCTTTGGATCCTCTGGTGCCTCCTCAGCTCAGTTAAAGGGCTAGATGGAGCGAGAGCACACACAGATTTCAAGTCCATGGTTGTATTTAAAGGTCAAAATCTTAGCTACAGCACCTTCTCTAGAGGAATCCTGAATGGGAGTTGATAACATGCATATACACATCTATATGTGCGTTTTTAAGAATTATGTGGTCTGCGGTAAGTTATCGTGGCATTCTTGTTACTAATCCCATGTTTTCGTGAGACTTGAACCTCACTACAGGAAGGGAATGTGACATGAGGTGGAGCTGTACTTTGTTAACTTCACCAAGTTCAATAGAACTACTAAAAAAGAAAGTTAAAGAAAAATATTTAACTTTGCAAATGAATACAGATATAAATTTACGTAATTATGCAGTTGATTACAGAGAAGCCATCCTGGATTTATCATGTACTTGATATGTTATAAACTTTGAGAACTGCCTGAAGTCCCAGTTTTGAAAAACTTAGCTAAGTGTGTAAGTATATACACATGAGGAATCCTGGGCGAAATCCCAGGCTTACTGATGTGAAAGGCAAAACCACACTGATTTCCCCAGGGATTAAATTAGTTTCACAAAACTCCTCTTGAATTTTGATAATTGTAGAATAGAAGCCTCCCATTCAATGGAGAGCTAGTCCTGTTACAGCTGTTAGGTAAACCTAGCTTATTTCGGAGCACGCATGTGTGTGTAATCAGTTGTATGGAGGACAGCACTAGCTCCAAAGATATCCTGCTTGCTTGCATGGGTTGGCAGTGTAAGTCCCTTAGAATATGTGCTTTTGAATTATAAGTGGCTAGTTTAAAAAAAGAAAAGTATATATATTGCTTGAATGTGAATTTGGTCTGTTGTGTGACAGCCTTATTTTTGTAATTAAAGCAAGTAGAGTTCTAGTTTGTTACACAAGATGATCTGGGATTTTTTAAACCAGTTTTGTAATAATGAAATGTAGCTATCAGGTAACTGAAAAGGTCTGTGGAAACTAGAGCCATTTATTGAAAGAAATAGCAAATTCTTAAATCTGTTTAAAATATTTGCATATAAAAGTATGCTTGAGAACCAAATGATCCCAGTTTTTAGCTAATACTTGTAACTACCCCACTTTTTAAAAGGGAGAGCAGTGTGAATTAAACTGTAAATCTTTGTACCTAGCTGAAGTTGCTGTGTGGGCTGACGTGCACACGCACATTCACTGTATCAGTGGCTTTGATAGAGGTGTTTTTGTTTGTGCCACACACTACTGGATAGTGCCTTGCCAGAAAGAGGACTGTTTCTGTAGGGTCTTCTTAGATGTGCTTAAACTTTGAACTGAGAAAGGGGTAGTTTCTATATTGCTGTTTTTTAATAATGCAGTAACTTGATTTTGAGGCCTGAGTCAAAAGACGCATGCTTTCTAAGGTTGAATCAGTTTTTAATGAGTCTTCTGAACTCTTGATTTTTCTTAGTGTGGCTTTCTCTTTTTTTTTCCTTTTCCTTTTTGTTGACTGTCTAGAATCAAACTTTCCAAGGGAATTAGACCTGGAGTAAAGCCCCTAAATCCATGTTTACACTTTAAAATAACTATCCGATTCAAGTGTTGGGCACCCCAAGCGCTGTCACTGAAATGAAGAGGAGCTACCAAGCTCTCAGTGGATGTTTTGGTTGTCCCTCCCTGCCCCGTCCCCGCATCAGGCCATTTATTTAGGGAGTCCAGTTCTGGGAATACTATCATTCGGAAGTAGGACCCTGAAATTTTAGGCAGTGCCTTGTGGCACTTCACAGGAGTGCAAGAGCGGGGTCATCACCAGGAAAGTGCCAAATCCCATTAGTCTTCAGTGACTTGTCCACTGATTTCACTAGATCTTGGCGCGAGCAGTGGGAGGAGGAGGAGGGAGCCCCGCATGTTTGCCCTGCACAGAGCACAGGAGCAGAATGGCCCACGGCTTGTTGACGGCACGCTGAGCAGCCGTTCTCACAGGGGCCCTTGGCTGGCAGTGCCGTGTGTGAAACCACACAGCACCGCTCTCCACGGGACCCCAGCTGCATCATGGCCTGTCCTTCACCCTCTTGCTCCCTAAGGAATTTGGGAGGGGATATGGACAACAGCTTCTTGAGAGCAGTCCTTCAGCCAGGGCAGATCTGGCTTACTCCCTTCTTCCTATTCTTCACTTCTTCCTAATGTGCTTCGTCCTGTCCTGTGTAGACCCACCTGTGTGCAAAGCTTCCACTCCCGGCCATCTGTAACATCCCTGCGAGGTCGCAAACGCAGAGCTGGTGTTCACCGTCACGGCGTCGGTGTTTTGTAACTCAGTGGGGGAGGGAGCATGTTGCATCCTAGGCTGTTTACACATTATATATTAAAACCATGTTCGTCTAATAAAAAATGTGATTCAAAAAAAGACATTCTTACTGTGTTGTATGTTCAAAAGGAAACAACGAAAAATAGGGGTCTTTATTCTTGGTTGCTGCTCCCTCTGGTGATAGCCTGGTGCTTTGGCTGGGGCAGCCCCTGCAGAAGGAAGCACTGCAGAGCCCTTCCCCTAGGATGGGTGAGCCTGATTCTGTAAGGTGCTCAGTGGCTTTGGTCCCTGGTGGCTCCGTGGACATTGCAATGTGCAGAGTACCAGCTGGGTCAGGGTCTAGGGCCTCCCCAGGTAAATAGTAGTAAAGAAAAAAAAAAAAAAGGGTGATTTTTAGGTTAGCTGATAAATACCACAGCAATAAAGGACAGATCCTTTGGGGTGGCTTGGACAGTGGGGCCAGGAAGTTTTCACAGGCTGAAGTTTTGTTCCTAGGGCTAAAATCTTCACGAGTGCTGCTTTTTCCTGTCTGAAAGGAATATGAGTTCCTGGTTTGCCTGTCCACTTTGCCAATCCGTAGGAGGTATTTAAATATGTTTTACCCAGTAAGGGGCTAACCAAAGGTACAAGTTTACATCATTACAGTCTTCCCTTGATTCTCAGTATAGTATGTGATTTTTTATAATCATTCCTGTCTAAAACTTGCCCGTTATCTCTAGTGTGAGCACTGCTGTGGAAACTCTACCCATTTGTGGCTTCTTCTGCGCCCTGGAGCAAGGTTCTGTGCCACCCGCTCTAAGACAGGACGAGTAAAAGAGATACGGATGGGGAAGGCAAGGCTGCAACGCCTGAAATGAGATCCTCAGCTGATGTAGGATCGGTAGCATCTCTCTGAAGTGAGTGGAGCTGTAGCAGCTCAGCTGTTGTGTCACGGTGGGTCGAAGCAGCCAGATTTTGCTGCAGGGGTAGGTGGCAATTTCTTGATTTCCAGTGAGGAAGATGAAGAGATGTTCTATATCACTTTGCTCACGTAGCATCACTGCCTTACCTCCATGTGTAAATCCGTGGCCCTGCTGTTCCTCCTACATGGCTGCCAGGACAGTCGGCGGGCAGAGGTGGCACGGTGCGAGATGCTTTGCCCCTAGCTGTCATCCTTCCCTGCATCCCAGCTCTGCCTGTGCTCCCTGTGCCAGGGGAACATCAGCAGGCAAAAGTACTTGAAAGTTGTCACTGGATCTGCACACATGCATGCATCTGTCTGCCAGTCAGTCCACATCTCCTCATTCCTACCCCGGAGCAGTCAGTCTGGGCTGTGAGAAGGTTCTCCTGAACTGGCCCGTCCACTTGATTTGCTTTTTAGGTGCCAGAAGGACTTGCCTGGTTCATTCCGTAGACTTCACCTGAGCTGTTGCTGAAGGTGCCTTCACGCTCTCGTCTGAAGTAACCTCCCTCAGGCTGCATGGTGCCGCCAGGCAAATGTGGTTCTGGGTGCAAGTCCTCCATACGTTGACTACTTTAAAGGTGACTGTTGCACATAATGCAATCCCCTGATGGATCTGGGAAACATTAGAAAATTATATGATTAAGGACCTAGCACCTTAAAGAAAAGGTCAGCTGCAGCTTTGAAAAATTGTGTTTAGAAGGCAAGAATGAAAGTGTTTTAGACTCTGACATGGAAAAAGGGAGTTCAGAAGCAGAGTCCTCGAGAACTGCGTGCCAATCTCTAGATGCTTGGCTGCCCCAGCTGGCTGAGCTGTCCACAGCACGCACGTCTATGTTAGGGAGTGTCACCTCGCTCTCCAGAGAAAGCACACACTTCTGGACGTGACTCATTTCATCCCAGGGCAATATTCAGAAGTCGAATGATTAGTGTCTTAAAAATAACGGCACTTCTCCCCTCTAGAGGAGCTCCGATGCAAAACCAATACAGGTAGGCACAGGAGGACAAAATCCTTCCTTCATGTCTGGGGAAGCAGGCAGACCCTCAACAACCCCATCCCTCACCCCGCACCCCGGGATGGCCCCAATGGGGTCACACTGT
>NW_009610213.1:48540-64431 GCF_000690535.1 Cariama cristata
CGGCCTTCCTCAGAAGACATCTCACATCATGTAGTAGCCTCGCATCCACCTGGGGATGCCTCCTGGTCCCTGCCGCTGGACAGAGAAAGTATTTTTCACAGAATGGGAATAAACAGCACACCGATTCAATGCCTCTCAAGTCCCAAAGATCGTACACCTCTTCCAGGTCCAGGTGCTATCTCCCTTAACTGTGCCGCACAGCAAACTGTGCTTCCTTTTTGTTTGCACCTCTTTGGAGATCCAGAGCAATTCCACCGAAATCGATGAACACCGAGATGTGTAAAACAAGAGCTGAGCCTATGTGTCTCTGCATTACAGCACCTTCCATAAATAAACTTGGCAAAGTTATTTTGCTGGGAAACCGAAAGAAAAAAAATAATCAGTAGCTTGTTTTTTTGCCTCGTTTCTTTGGGTGAGGCGCTTCAAGGGTCAGCAAGATTTAGCCACTGCCTCACCGTGAGCTGCCAGAACTGAGAGTGCAGCAGGACTTCCAGCCCCGGCTGCCAAACAAAAGCCGTGACTGCTTTTCCCTCTGCCTCCCAAAGGGACCGGGCCACCACTGGCTGCTCCTACGCAGCAGGGATTTGTCTCACCGATGTATGACCGAAGGGGTGCGAAGCAGATCGGCGCTGGCAGGGAGAGAACCCTGCAGAGGGTGGTCAGGTACCCGTGGGCAAGGCCAGGTGAAGAACATGGGGCTGTAGCGGCTGAGGTTTGCTGAAGATAACAGCTCAGGTTCTCCAGCCTGCTTCTCCAGCCACTGCTAGCCCATCCCTCCTCTTCCTCAAATACTTCCAGCTCACACCTTCCTGGTAGGAAAAGGGTAATTATCAGATTTGATGGCTTTTGCATGCATTTCCAAGATAACTTCAGCTAATCTTCTTTCTTCCCTGCCAATTCGTGTGCCAACTTCTCTTCCACAGGGCAAAGCTACAAGGACAGCACGCAGAGTGCTGGAGATGGCTCCCCGTCTCGGAGCATGTAAACACTGGTCCGTCCTTCTCCCTCCATTTCCAAAATCCGCCCGGCAGAGCCTGCAGCCAGGGGTGAAGCGGTGCTAGCAGCTCTTCCTTTCTTTTTTCTTTAGCTTCTCTTCATTTCACGGTTTTATATCCTTCATGGGGGAGGGGGGAAGAATGTAGGTGTGAAGAGGCAGAGATGGATGATGTACTGACCAGCCTTTCATATGTAAGAACCAAGAAAGCTGAATCACTCTTAAGCATGATATGAGCAGTATACTAACGTGTTCAAATACATAACTGTTATCATTTAATTATCAATTGTCTAATTAAAGCTGTGTCTGGACAGGAGTCCAGTTCTTTCTTCCTCAACTTCCTTTGCCAGCATACCCGTATTGTCCTCTGTTAGCTATTGCCTAATGACTGTCTCTGCTGGGAACGGCCCTTGCAGAGCCCTCCGTTGACATCACCTGTCTGCAGCGGTGACATGGCCATATGTCATCTCCAAAAGACAGGAAAGCTGCTTGCTGGGCTGGCTGTAGCCCCCTGAGCACTGGCCCTGGCCACCGCCGCAACCCACGGAGGCCGGGCATCCCGCTGCCGTCCCACCCTGCTGTGCCCCAGGGTGGTTGATAATGCCTTTCACCGCTGACCTCCGAGCTAATGATCTTCCTACAAGGAGACTTTTATAATCGTTGGCACCACTGGTATAATTTTCATTCAACACATTTTCTTCTCTGGATTTTCATCAGCTTTAAATTCTTCTGTTTTTCTTCCTGGTTTTGTTGGATATGCTTTTTCTTTCAGATGTCTTCTGTGAGTGACATAAATTTGGGTTTAAGCCATAAGAGGGCTTTTAGGTCAGGACAGCTATACAGCATTGCTGTGAAATACGCTCTTGAGTCACTAAGGTAAATTGCTGCAGCATCAGTACTGCTCCCGCCGGGCTGTAACACTTAAGCCCTAAGTGGCCATTTCACGTCCTTTGGAGCATTCTCGCTCTGAGCAAAGTGCGAGTATCCATCAAACCTGCTTACACCTACAGAAACCTACAGAGGTGACGGCATTTCAGGGCAACAAAATTTCATGGTCTGCATTAAATAGTCAACGTAGAGAAGATCTCTTGGGTTACAGAGCCAAATCCTCTGCCATTTCTGTCATCACAGAGTCTGTTTCATAAAACTACCTAATTCCAGCTAAAAGCACCAAGGTCTGGGTTGATATTTTTTCCCTGTTTTTTTTGGCTCTGCTTATGCCAGTCAGAAGGTTGTCTCAAAATCCCACTTCTCTTGCACCAAAATACAAACCTTCTTCCAAATTCCAGCTGAAGTTTATTCACGACCAGCTTATCTCCATCGTCCTTGTTGTCCTCTCATTTCAATAAGTCTCCCACGCAGGAATTACCTGTCGTATGTACTCACGTAGTGGTTTACTGCCGTAGCTACGCTTTTGTCAGGTGGAAGAAGCAGCTGAGCCACCAACATCCAAGGACAACTGAGATCCCTGGGATGAGGAGATCTCCCCTATACGATAGCATGGAATAACTCCATGAAGCAAGTCCAGAACGAGCTCTTTAATTACTTCAGCTAGCAGAATTCATAATTTAGAGGTCTAACGAAGACAGAGATGATCCTGATACTTGCTTTCAACATCTTGGCAGAAGTCTTGCTGTTTAACAGCTTCTCATTTTAGCCCTGACTAAGCTATTGCTCCAATTTAGCATATTTCCCAGGCATATTGTGTGGGCAGACGAAGGAACTGCGTTTGCTAAATACGTGAATTAAATGTTCTCTTGACAGACTTTAACCTTTGATTAATTCAAAGGTGTCAGTAAAATCGATAGCCGGGGATGTGCTCCTTGAACTTACACCAGCTCCAGGAGTGAAATACAGATCTTGGAAAGACCATGAATAGCTAGCCATCTTTTAAAAATTTATTTCACTTTAATATATAGACATACATTTTAAAAAAAAGTTGTTAAAGGTGGATCCTAATTCCCCACTAATTCGAACAAAGAACATGACTTTCCATGGCAGACAGCAGTTACCCCGGCATAAAAACCTGTATGTGAGGGGCCTGAGACCTGTTACGGTCGTGGCTTTATTTGTGTGTGCTGGGGTGAGTGGGATAAGGGCAACGGCCGCGTCTCCCCGAGTGTGTACTCAGTCCATCTCCGACCCTTCAGCAGCCGAATGCTGCCTGCTGTCACTGCTCGGGGCTCAGGCTGCCCCCTCCCCGCTCCTCTGCCAGCTCCTGCTGCCCCCTCTCCTTCACCTCCCGGCGCACTCCTGCTGCCTGCCTTTCCTCCACGTCAAGCCCAAATCCCTCTGCTTGCCCCAGAAATCTCTCTTGCGGTGTTGGCTCTGACCTGCTCCCTGCGCGCATCCCTCAGCAGGCTCCCACCGCTGCATCCTCCCCCCTTGTCGTACCATCCTAGCTGCACTTCCAGCACATTTATCAGTGTATTTGCCAGTCTTCTCTCCTCGCTTTACACCTTGTCCTGTCTTCAAATACAACCTCTGTGCCTGTGGCCTCTTCCCTTTGCCACCCTTCCCAACTTCACGTCAGTCTCCCTGCCTTGTGTCACCAGCTGAGAGGTTGTGAAGATACGTAAGACATTTTGGGATTTTTGATAAGGGGAAATGTAAAAAACACCTTGACTATCTTCTTCCCAGGAAAATCAATTGCCATTACAATGCACCACCCATCAGAAAACGCCTCTTGCTGTGTTAGCCAAAACCCCACGGAGCAGATGCATCACTGCCCCAAGGGGAGCTATGGAGTTTATGCTCTCCAAACCCGTAGGGAACAGAAGCTTTTATGGTTAATAATAATAAGAACAACAGTGTTGCATATGTCCTAAAACCACTGAGAATAAAACATGAAATGATGACTACTTCAGCAGTTTTGATCACTGTAACTTTACAGGATCTTCTTTACCATTAAGACCTGCTCAACATCCTCTCAGGTTATATATGACATAAAGTTTAAATTAATCTGTCTTCAGAGATGGTGATCATTGAAACTGGAAATACATTCCAGGTTTTCTTAGTTTTCTCTATCCCACCCAACTGTGCATCACAGTATCTGTTCCTTAGCAGTGGCTTCAACCGATCAGGAACAACAGTCCTTATAAAAGCTCCTCTCATAGAGTCTTAGCACTGTAGAGGAACAATAAAGATGGACTAAATGATGATTGCACCCTCTTGAAGACCTTTTTGACATCCTGAGGGAATAAAAAGAGAGGGGGATGAAAAGAGGATGAAGTTAGAGAATGAGGTCTCTAGTGAATATGGTCTTCACATTGTGCTGACTGAAGATTGTCACATTAGAGATGTTTAGCAAAATGTTGTCCACTTCCCTTGTAGAATAAAATGATGGAAAACAAGCCCATGCAATAAATAAATGAATTCTCTTTTGCATTCTCCTTAAAAGACAGAAGCCGCAAAGAGAGCATGTATGTTGACTGGTTTTGGTGCACTTTCACCCACCTCCTTTTTCACGGAGAAAGACTTTGATGGAGAGCTCTTTTACCAACAGCTCCGTTAATAATAAGTTCACCCTCATATGAATTAACATTAGAAGTTGTTGAATAGCCGTTTGTTTCTCCTCCACCTCCTTATCTCTCCGTGGTTGAAGATCCTCCTGCCTGATCAGCGGGATGCAGCAATCCTCCTCCGCACACCTCTGAAGAGAGCACCCCGGTTTTGGGAAAGCAACCCCGTGTCAGCTTGGTGATCTGGTCCTACCAGCGCACAGCGAGAAACCGTATTACAAACGATTGGTAACCCACAGGAAGATTGGAGACCGACCTTTCCAAAAAATCAGGTCACAGGTTTGCATCTCCGCTTGGTTTGAAGGACCATCTCCTTCGGTGCTGCCATGGAGGGTCAGTTCTGTATCACAGAGACTGTGAAGCCAGGGAAGGGGAAGGAGGGAAGAGTCTGGCCCAGCCATGATGGGGTGTGGGTGGGAGCGAGGAGCTGGGATGTGCTGTCTGTCACTGATGTCTGGAGGACCGCACAGACAGTCTATATAGCGTGAAGCATTATAAAGTAACCAAACCCGGGCCATGATGAGTCTTCCTTTGCCCTGGCACCGCTCACGGGCACAGCAGCGCTGGCGGCTGAAACTCGCTGGCTTTCCAAGCCGATGCTTGGGCTGTCTTTAAGCATTTTCCCTGGACACTGACATTACATTTTTTGTTGGTGAGACCCCAGCACTGCTGTCTTCTATGGGGGCCTTCTCATCTTCCTCTCCCCAGCAAACATACACAATTTGAGACCGACCAAACCAACTCTCAGTGATGGACATTGCCTAATTGGGACCACGCAGGCAACTGCCATCACCCACCGTGACCATGAAGCCCATGGGCTTTACCCGACCAGGTGAAAGAGGCCAGGCACCAGCAGAGCCCCAGTAGCTCCAGTGCCGGGGTCTGTGGATGCCTGCTTGGCACCCTGCACCGAGCGTGGTGTCGGCAGGGGCTGTGGCGTGCTGCCGGGCACGGGGTGGTACGAGCCCTGCTGCAAGGTGCGTCCGCTGCCCTGCTGGGCTGGGGCTGGGGGCTGGATGGGTCCCTCTGGTTGGAGGAGTGGCCGGGAGCGTTACAAGATCCTGTTGTCATCCATTTGCATTATGAATATTTTACGCCTGCCTATAAAGAACATGTTGTTCAAGCTTCTGTTAATGCAAGTTAAACTAGCTTTTAAAATTAAAGAAAATAAGTAAGGAGACTCCTGGGAAATTAGTTTTAATTTGAGAGACGTATTTTCACAGTAGGCTCCTCTTCCTGGCACAGCTAAAGAGGATGAAGATGAAAATTATTATAGGCAGGCCACCCTCTCCGTGTCTTTCTGCTGGCACCAGGCTTTTGCAGGTGTAGAAAACAACTGAGGAGGCTGAAAGAGCAATTCATACCGTTTCCAGAAAGCTTTAGTGGGATTATTTTTAACTGTTTGCAGCTTTTTGGGCTGGGCTGGTTTCTTTTGCCCCAGGAGGCGACCAGTAATCACTTCAAGCCAAAGAACTGCTGCTTCTGCATCAACAAGGGCGTCACCAGCAGAGATAAAGAAGTCATTATCCCGCTCTACTCAGCTCTGGTCAGGCCCCCCCAGGAATATGGTGTCCGGTTTTGGTCCCCGCTACACAACAAAGCTGTGGAGGGGCTGGAGAGGGTCCAGAGAAGGGCCACAAAGGTGACAAAATGACTGGGAAGCCTGCCGTGTGAGGAAGGGCTGAGAGAGCTGGCTTTGTTCAGCCCTGACAAAAGGAGGCTTAGGGGAGACCTTATCACCATGTTCCAGTATTTAAAGGTGGCTATAAAGAAGATGGGGACTCCCTTTTTACAAGGAGTCACATAGAATAGAGGAGGGGTAATGGGTACCAGTTACTCCCAGGGAGATTCTGACTGGACACAAGAGGAAAATTTTTTGCACTGAGAACAATCAGCTGTTGGAATAATCTCCCCGGGGAAGTGGTGGGTTCCTCAACATTGGATGATTTTGAGATTCGCCTGGACAGGGCGCTGGACCATCTTGTCTAGACCGTGCTTTTGCCAAGAAAGGTTGGACCAGATGATCCCTGAGGTCCCTTCCAAGCCGGTATTCTATGATTCCCGTCAGGGTGGCTGAGCATGCACGCAACGGCGCATCGCCATGCTCAGACCATGCCAAACTGCCACTTCATGGGAAAATTTCCCAGGATCAGAGGATTATCCCACACCTTGGTTTTCCAGCACTCCTGAACCAGCTGTCCTCATAAAGAGACTGTGAGCAGAATAGTAAAAGGATGAGTAAACTGTTTTGCACAAAGTTAATAAAAATTTTTAGAGGGATTTTCATTGAGCGCTGCATTTAAGTAGCTTTTCCCATGCTTTCAGTTTTTCCTTGTGGATTTACAGGGCTGAGGTCAGTGAGGGCAGGTAACGCGGTAGGTGTAACCCGTGCCACCGCTGCCTGACAGATCTGTACATCGACTGAGCCGCGCGCCTGTCAGCCACCCCCATCGCTGCCTGCTTTGCTGCTGGGAAGGCTCCTACCCATTTGCTTTTGCAAGCAGTGGATCCCGGTGGCTGACATTTCGAGGACCTTATTTTATTTTATTGGGCTGATAAAAGATCTCCAGTAGAAAGAGGTCATCGATGAGCATGGTCCCCATGCCCATGATGTTACACACGGCCATTCTGCTGCCCCTGCACATCGTGCCAGGAACAGTAGACAAACACAACCAGAAAAAAAGCAGGAAAACCTGTACATCTGCAATGAAAGTGTGTCATGTGTGGAAAAGAAATTGGGCAGTGGACATCTGATGGTGTTTCAGTAGAGCTGGATGACACAGGGATTGACTTCTTCACAAAGCTTTATGATTGCAAAGTTCTTCTGGTTGTGCCCTGGGACAAAACTCTCAAATCTTTATTGTTTCACTTTATAAACCAGCCAGTAGCCACTGTCCTTAGGCCAAGGGAAATTTCTCGGTGGATGGAACGAGAAAGGTTACTTTATTGCTCCTTCCTACTCCCCCCAAATGAGGGGCTGTCAGGTCCGGTTCTAGCATGACCCCTGCTGAAGGAGATGTACAGATGAGGCAGAAATGCCCCCATCTCAGGGGACAACACCCTTGGCACAGGAGACACTGCTCTGGGATGCTCCTACATGAGGACGATGGCTTGGGTGGCCGTTTTGCACCGTCGGAGACAGCCGGCACCGAGAATGGCACCCACGTGCGCAGGGGAGGGGTGATCGAGGACGGTCTGGGGGTCTCACACAGCGCTTAAGCCGATTGCTAAAGGAAATCAATTTTAAAAGCAGATGGTTTAATTAAAGCAATAGGCTCCCTCGTCATAATGCTGTGTCTCTGGGTATTTTTACTGTATTATTAACAAGTCTCTTGTACTTACTTCTTTCCTATTACTTGACAGATGCTTTCATCAGGGTTATATAAAGTCCTATTTCCATCCTGACTTTGCCTAGAAATAGATTAAAGAAAAGCTGAAATGAAGATTAACAATGATATGAAGAGCCAAATATTTACCGTATACATTTTTTTAAATAAAAAAATGCGATTTTACAAGGGTTGATGCTCCGCAGCAGTACCTGCGTACCTAGGAGTGGTTTCTGCCGGGAAGCAGCTGTTTTCGCTGGGGCTGACAGGAGCTCTGTGCTGCCGGGGGAGAGCCGCAGCGAAATGTTCCTCCTTGCACAAGCACACAGAAATGGGAAAAACCCCTCCGAGAATTTCAGTGCTGCTGTCGTTAGACGGCAAATTAGGCTGAGATTGCACAGGCCCCTGTTAAAACATGTTGCTTCTGCTAGACGTGTTTCTGAGCAGTCAGACCGAAATTATAGAGAGTGATGCAAGTTCACCAAAATTGGTGGGGTAAAGTTAGCCCTCCGTATGGTTGGGTCCAAAGAAGCACTCGAAGCAGAAGCTTGCTGGCAATGGTGTCCCCACACACTGGCTTGGTGGGATGATCAAAGTGCCCAACAGGTGTTACAGGTACATTCTGAAAGCAGCGATGGGCTTTCTTACAACCCAAGCCCCCTAAAGTACAAGTTCTGTTGAAGCAAACCGTGGCCATAGCAGCCATGAGACACAAATAGCCCCATTTTCAATTGTTTAGATATTGGTTACAACCCTTCAACATTAACAATGTTGTCAAGATCATAGCAACTCTATAAATACCTTCTCAATGCCCTCACCTCATCAGTTAGCTTTATCACTGAAAAAATACACCATCCTTCTCTTGACGTTAACTACAGTCCAACAACTGAGGGCATCCTTTGGCTTTGTGTTATTTTATGCAGTTTAGAAAACATACAAACAGTGGGATGTGATTTAGCTTAGATTAAAGGTATCTAAATGCTTACGTGAGCAAGGTATCAAGGATCCCATTACCGCAAACGGGCATCTAGGGAAGGCTCAGTTCAGCTGCCTGAATGCAGGCATTTGGGTATCTAAGCCCAGACCCAAATCCTGCCTTCTGCGGAAAAGATAACGGATCTCCGTACTTTATCCCATGCCCATCTCCGAAGCACCAGCTCTCACAGCTCCCAGACCTCCAGGGATGCATTTTCTTCCTGCTTGTTCTACTGCAATTGCCCAACGCTTCAATACAGCCGCTGTGAGGCAAGATTTTGGGGATGGAGGGAAATGAGAAAAAGGTCTGCTTGAAGTCATTTAGCGGTGGTCATCTTTTAGAGAAAAAAACTTATTTCAGCATAAAAGGAAAGGCCAATTAAAACCAAATTTGGTCTTATAAGAACTTTGAAAGTCTCAGCTGTGCTCAAGAAGATTTTCTCCAAACCTGTGTGTTTACATTACATCGGTCACAATAAATGTAAGTTCAGAAAATATTCAATATTTGTTTTAACAGGCTTACCTATATCGGAAAGGCGGTTCATAAATAGACCCTATGTATCATTATCTTCTTCAAACAAACATCTTTAAAAAACAAAGGTGTTCTAAGGAAGGGTATTTGGCAGCAATATCGACCCTTACCAGATGCAGAAGTATCTCCCCGTAGCACCTGGAGTCACAGATCCTCATCATGCCGTCACCGACTCTGACTTTCACCTCTTGCCGCCTTAACAGCAGAACGAGCAACGCACGAGCACGTGCGGAGCGCAGGCTGTGACATCGTCCGTGGGCAAAAAAGGTCCTGCCTTCGGAGGGGTAACAGGGGACCCCAAAAATGCATCATGAGTGTCCTTCCCTCTGCAAAGGGCTGTATTTCTTTCTGACTGAAAATACACTTATTGGTAATAAAGCGCTAACAGGGTCGTGCCTGATTTTACGTATCAAAAAAGAGCAGAATGTCCTTGAATTGTTCTTGAGGGAAGGACAAGAGAGCCAGGGAATGGGACGATGTCAACATTGCCTAAGAAGTCGCTTTTAATGAACATCATTTAATGAACTGTAAGCAGTACGTGCTACAGGCTCTGTAGTTTAACTAAAAGAGGCCGTAACCCTCTGGAGTTTACAAGTGCTTTGTATGAACTGAAACCATTTGGGTGACATCTGCCTTTACAGCAGATTTCCCATAGCATCCAGCTATTCCGGTTTGTTCATACTTAAATGACATCAGAGACATCTGCCTTAAAAGTGGGAGTAAACCTTCCAAAGCAGTTACAGCTGCACGATCTTGATTTTATTTTTCAGAGCAATGGGACCATCTTCTTTTCAAAATGACCTTTAATTAATCTCCTTCTTCTAACTACCTCTATAAATACTACCGTTGTCCATGGCTTGTTACCACAGTAAGTTACTGAAGAAGAACCGACACAGACTGACCTTCTCTTTGCTGAGATCGCTGGGGATGCCGCAGCAGCAGCAGGAAGGAGCAGGAGAGGCACGGTGCTTAGCAGAAATATCACTGCCACGAGCAATGATAACCTTTAAAAAGGTTTCCTATGAAATGGAGATCAGGGAAGAACATAATCAGGTCTTTATTGATACCAGATCATAGAAAAAAATTAATCTTAGATGGACAACGCTCACTCAAACTTTTCTACTCAAGTGGCATTTCATCTGGTTTAGGTGTTGGAAAGGAAGATCAAGCAATGGAGCAAGTGACTCCTTTCCAACTCCCTTCATAAATTGTTTTATAAATTATAGAAATAGAAGTAAAGTCTTGTTCACCCATGATGGAGAAGTGAAACATCACTACCTTTTTTTTCTCAATGCACTTATTTTTTCAAAGGAAGCCCAGATTTCTTCTGTGTTTTACCCTACCCTTTTATCAGCTGTCCTGACCATAACATCTTATTTTCAGCTTCACGTAATTGAATTCACAGCCAGTGGCTGAGAAGGTAACTGACCAGCTGCAGGGACAAGAAAGGTCACCCAAAGCTTGTCTTCCTATTAAAATTATTACAATAAATGATTTATCGCCAATCTGCCATCAGAAAGTACCTTTCTCAGATACTTGATTTCTCAGATACAGAGCAAAATTACATTGGCCCCATCAGCTGTCAAGTAATGCAGCAAAATGTTTTGTTTTTTTTTAACTCCCTGTCCCGGTTTCCCCATTGCCGTCCCTGTACCGCGGTGCCCATGCTGATGCTGTGCCCAGATGGGTGCTGTCCCACCGGCACCAGGAACGCATCCCCGTAGGGCACCGGGATGCGGCAGATCAGAGGGTGTTGAGATGGTGCCTCTGCGAGAAGTGGGACAGTGTCCCAAAAACACGTCCAGGCTAACGATTTGGGACTGAGCAGCAAAGGGAGAGCAGGAGGTGCTGTGAGCACAAAAACAGAGTGAGAAACATGTTACTGGAGGAGCTTTGGCATGGTTTGCCTATGGGAAAGGACAGTGCTTGAGCTTACCTGGAGCTGAATAGAGATATCGGGACACAAGCAGGATGGCATGTGTCAGAAAGCATATAAGGTAAGTGAACCGAACCCAGTATGAACCCGGTAGTTCAAAGGGAGTTTGGAGCCTCTTTTGGGGAATGGAGCCTTGCAAGGGCAGCTGTACCTAGGAAGCCAGATCATTAATGCCATCTAACGCTGAGATTGCATATGTAATTGTATCAGAAATACCAAATTTTGGTTGTAGCAAAACAGGGATAACAAGGTGGTTTGTTTGGGAGGAGGCCGGGTGGAGAAAGGGAAGTAAAGGCGGTAAAAAGGAGAGCAGAAATGGAAAAAAAATGGAGAACAAGGCGTGAAATCAGGGGGTGGAGAAAGGGAAGTAAAGGCAGTAAAAAGGAGAGCAGAAATGGGAAAAAAATGGAGAACAAGGCGTGAAATCAGTCGGCGAACAGCAGGAGGTGGGGTGTTCGCTGGCACAAGCATGGTCGCCCACAGGCAGTGCCGAAGATGATGGGCATGTCCCAAGCCCATCGGGATGCTGGAGGAAAACCCTTGGGTAACCCACCGGACTCTCCATCAGGTCTCTGTCCAAAGGACTTGCGTGGGAAGGCAGAGCAGAGAGGGGTGGAACTGCCCTGCAGTAACACACGGTGTGGGAGGGCACGGGGAGGGGAGGCAGAGCTGGGACCCTTTGGAAATGACCAAGGTGTGATCTGCCAGGCTGTTACAGTTTCACATTCCAGCCTCCAGTCTCATAAACAGACAGAAAAAACTGCTGTCAATCACTGGAAAAATCATAATGCTATCGCCCATTCTAAAACCCAAATATCATAAAAAAGTTAATATCACCTATTCTAAAAATAAAAAGAAGATATTTTGCATGAGGCTTTGAACATCCTTTTTGATGCTGAAAAAGCATCTTTGCATTCAACAGGCATTTCTTAATACAATACACACTGTTAAGGTGAAATATTTGTTGACAGATCCATAGTTAACTTGGCTTTTCCTCTTTACAGTGAATGATGATGAAACACGTATGCATTTAGAAAGTGACAGAGTAGCGTTCATCATTTATGAACTGGCTGGTAAACTAATAATGTGGGACTGTTCCCGATTAACCATCTGTTCTGGCAGATAATGGTTCAGCGCTGAGCACTCTCTTATCAAGAATGCAGTGGTCTCTGCCGTCTTGCACATCAGCACGGGCCGGGGAGTGCAAAATACGGACAGGCTCTCATTGGGTTAAGCAATCAGAAACTCTCCAAGTGCACCCATAATCTGCTTACTGGTTAAGCTGGTTGGAAGCAAGCGGCTGAGATCCTGCTGACCTTGCCAAGGGGGTCATCTCAGTCCACACAAATTTCGGAGGGTCTTGGACTGTGCAAAGGCGGCGTGCTGGCCCTGCTGAAAGTCATTGCTACGGCATCAGTCAGAGATGTGGTGTTGTCTTGCCTGCATGAGTGTTTAGAAGAAATCTGCGTGTGATGATGATGATAATCTGCTGTTAATTTGGACAATTTGACAAAATAGACAAAAGGCAAATAACTGTTGCAGGAAAAGAAATGTGCATTTTCCAGCAGAACTAATAACACTAAATTCAGATAAAGAGCAGGGATTTCTTTTCCGTGGCGCTCATTGAATGGCTTGAAGCACAAAGATTCTATTACATCATATTACATTTAGATTTTAAAAATATATATAAATATGAGTGTGAACCAATTTGAGGGGACTGGATGGATGGAGTGGGGTAGAATTATGCCTCCAGCTTGAAAATGCAGTGTGATATGACGCCGTGGTATACTTGTTCAAGCTAGCACTGAAAATGTGCCGTTATACAACCTTTTGTTTCCTTACTTCAAATATTTGTTTATACCTCAGATGTGAACACTGTAGTAACCGTTTACTTGGTGTAATATTAGCTCTTTTACACTTCTTTTTCTGTTCCACAAGGAAGTCACATCCAATCCCAGGGATCCCCAAAGGCTAGTTTTACAAGGAAAGTTCAAGGCAACGAAGGCATTAAGTCCCTTGGCTTTTTCCATCACCTTCCCAGGGATCAAAGCACAGGTGACTGGCCTGTAGTTCCCTGGATCCTCCTTCTTACCCTTCTTGAACACAAGACCAGCATTTGCTTTCTTCCAGTCCTCAGGAACCTCTCCCAGTTGCCATGACCTCCCAAAGATGGCCAAGACTTGCCTTGCAATGACATCGGCCAGTGCCCTCAGCACCCACAGGTACATCACATCAACACTCACGGGTACATCACATAAATATTTCCTAACCTGATCCTCCTTCACAGAGGGTAGGTCTTCCTTGCTCCAGACTTTCCCACTGCCCTCAGGGACCTGTGATTCCTGAAGGCTGGTTTTACCAGTTAAGACCAAGGAAAGAAGGCATTGACCTTGGCTTTTTCCACATCCTCTGTTACCAGGTCTCCTGTTCGATTCATCAGCAGACCCACATTTACCCTGTCTCTCTTTTGCCACTGATACACTTGAAGAAACCATTTGCTTGATGTCCCTCACTGGATTCAGCTCTGGAGGGGTTTAACTGACCATCTCTTTTGCCATCTGTGCTGTATTCCCACATGGTCCGCCTGCTTTTAACCGTAACAGAATCTTCTACTTTTTTTCAATAATTCTGCATTATTTTCTATAACCATTTGACATTATTAACATACTCCACATTGCATCTATTTTAAATTGGCACCATAATATGGGCAGACATTTGTATGTAGTATTTGAGATGCCTCCTCACTTCTTTAGAAGATCTTGCAGAAGCAGCAAGCTGTTACCAAGTTAAAGGTTCTATACTCTGTTATCATCGTTTATGCTTAATATACATTTATTTTTCTAGGATGAAACGAAAGTACCATGAGATAGTTGGAATTTCTTCCTTCATGTCTACTTTCTTTTTTTATGAAGTTGATCAAAATGGATTAGAAATTCTCTGCAGAAATATTTCCTCATTTGGACACTTCTGGCTTTGAAGTGTTTTTTTCCCTGTAAATAAAGTAAAAAAAAAAAAAAAAGAAAAAGTTATACATTCTTACATTTATATTAGTTATAGTTTTCTGCAGGGAACACACGTTATTACAGAGGTGTGAATGTCACACTTGTAGGAGATCGGCGGAATGAGACCATCAGCTATGTCTGTTGCCCTGTGTTGCCCTGACCGTGTGTGGATGACCACCACACTTCTGTGGCTCTTGAAGGACCGCCTGGAGTTTATTGCCATCTCATAGTGTTTCCTACAAGATACATTTCATTTTGCTGTGATGCCACCTTCAGAAATTCCCACCCTGAACATCTTTGCCTGAAGCCACTTGTTCCCCTTCTTGGTTTCTCCATTCCCAGGCACTGCAGTTTGTTGCCACTTCAGGGGTGCTGCTGTTCCTCGTCTCCCCGATCCTGTTGGCAGTGTGGACCTCAGTGAACAACGGCAGAACGGGGGACAGAAAATGAACTGGAGAAAGGGAACAGCCGCACGGAAAAGTGGCTTCTGGTTTGGGGAGGATTGACTTAACCCAGCTTCGCGTGAAGCCAGCCTACTACGCAATGATGATTTTGGAGATCAGCTACTTCAGAGGGTGACGAAGTAGCCACAAAGTCTACAATGTTTTCAAGGATCGTTGTTAAGTGTTTACCCTACCAATTCTCTCGGTTTATTATAAGGGAAAAATCATACTTTTGTGAAATAAAGTCATATTCTGTTTGTCATCTTACACAGAAATGAGAAACCAGCATGCGTGGGAAGGGGAGAACGAGGACAGATTTCCATATGCTGGGACCTGGGATTGCTTGAGTTTGTTTTTAAGCTGGATTTGGTAAAGATTTGGGCAAGATTTATCCACTGTTCTACTGGAATTACAGTTCCCTTCGTGATTTAAAAACATTCCTGTGTCTTACCCTGTTCACCTTTGGAAAGAGATGGAATTGTTTGTGCTGGTAGCAAACTTCAACCCTTCTCCCCCTGCCAACTCGCCGCACGGAGGTTCAGCACTTCTCGGTAGGCAGGAACAACCACCTGCTGTGATTTCTGATGCTTAAGCGGATCTCTGGCCATTCCGAAATGTTGTTCCCACCACTGTCCCTGCTCCCCTCCAACCTCTTCCTCTCAGGGGTGGTTAGTCCTCCCTTTTCGGTGCTTTAGCATTGCACGTGATGGACCAGACTGCGCTTGTGGGTACTCCGTGCAATCCTCTGAGGGTCCCGAACCAACACAGATTTCCCCTAAAAAACCCAACTTGATGGGACTCACTGATTTTTACCAGCTATATATTGACCCGGAGTTAGTTTGAAACTGCACACTTGGACAGAAGCATATGTATTAGTTCTAGTTATTAATTTATTTTTAACTGTCTCTAGAGGTTTTCACTGATATTCTGGTTTCTAAGTCCTGAAGGAGTAAACAAGCCTTTGCTTGCAGACAGGTCCCAGTTGTGACTTGCTTAGTGATGTGCTTCCTAAATATCCACTGAGAAGAAAGTGTTACACATCCATGAGTCTGGTTCATTTGAATTCTGATCATAGCTTCATTTCAATAATTTATTTATAATTTATAATTTAATACCAAAACTACACATTGGTGTCTATTTTTTATATATTTTATATAATTTA
>NW_009610214.1:0-1512 GCF_000690535.1 Cariama cristata
GTCCTGCCGCTCGTGGGCTGGCTGTTACTTTGAGAACTGAAATCGTAAAATGCAAAAGCCATTCCCTTTATAGATCGGCGTCAGCACACAACTGTGTGCTCCATTCAGTCTCCATGGCTCTGGGTGCAAGGTGGTGCCAAGAAACTCCCCTTTGAAATAATTCTGTTGGTACGCTTCTCAGACAGGATTACGTACTTGTGCAAGGCCTTGCCATTCTTAGAAATGCGAGGGGGTGGGGGTGGGGGGGGTGTTTCTGAATTATTTTTTTTTAAATCCTAACATCTTTACTTGAGTTGTTTCCTTGTTTGAAAGCTTTGCTGTTTTCCAGCATGCCAGTTTTATTTTGTTCTTTAAACAAGGCTATGATATTTACAGAGAGAGAACACTTTTAAGTCAGATAGCAAGTAAATTAAGCTCTATTGTAAAACAAAAACAAAACCACGCAATCAACAATAGCAGAGCCCCAGTTAAGCGTGTTCAGTCTGTTACCACCATACAAGCAGGCCTGTATGCATCCCAGTGCTGCAGCCAGAATTTCAGCCATTCATTTATCCCACACTTTCATTAACTTTCTATACCTATGAGCATTTAAAAACTTCAAGTGATATTCTAAGAAATGGAAACATAGGTAATATAAAATAATTTATTCACATAATTTACATACAGAATATGACTACTTTCTTTGAAACAGAAAGCTTATATGTGATGATACAGGGTGTCAGACAACTCTAAGCATAGCGGTCTTAAGCCATGTCTTTATAAAAACGCTAAACTAATAGGCATTGAGATTTCACCAATCTCTTCTTATATCATTCACCATTATAAAACTTTCATACACAAAACAGAACACAAAGTTGTCTTATCTCTATTCAAATTAAATTTGTTCTTTCAAAAAAAAAAATCCTCTAACAAAGTGCATGTGATGTACTGCAGGGGAAAAAAAATGTGTAGCCCCAAATAACAAGGTAGATAAGGCACCTTAAATCTTAGTAGGAAATAGTTGGGTTTGGATTTTGGTCTTTTTTGGGTTTTGGTTGGTCGGTTTTTGTGTTGTTTTTTGTCCTTTTTTTTTGGGGGGTGGGGGTTGGGGTGGTTTTTTTTCCTCTCCTTGTAATACAAATACAGGCTAAAGTGTACCCAACTAAATGTAGAATGGTTATCACCTCAGAAAGTAATTACGGCAATTATTTTATAGCCACTCCCCACAAGTCTATTTTTAGGCTCTATCAGTGCAAGTGATTTAAACATGCCATACGTATCAGGAACTAAACACTTGCATACACAAAAGAATATCTACAAGACATACAATGTATGGAGCTTTATGTATAGATTAATCTATTTCATAATGTTTAGAGTAAGACAATATTTAGATAAACATTTCAAGTTAAATGGATTACGCAAAGCACAAAATACTGTCTGAACAGAAACTGGTGGTGGTGGGTTGCTTGGTTTGTTTGTTGGGGTTTTTTTGGTTTTGGTCTTGGGGGGGGGGGGGGGGGAAGTAAGTGTTTA
>NW_009610214.1:1543-13549 GCF_000690535.1 Cariama cristata
ATGCTTTCAAGTTCCTTTACACTAGGACTGTTAGTCCCTTTTCCATCACCTCAAGAACATACTACTGCTAGCCACATTTCTTGATGGAGGCCTGCTACTGTAGCAATTTACAGTAACAGTAGCTTTTCTCTGTATTTTTCCTTATTGACAAAATTTTAAAGGCTCCTTCAAAAGCCTTGCCAGTAACTTCTGAAAAGGCAAACATTCTCCAACTGCATCAAGCATTTCAAAATTAACTAGATACTGGTATGAAAATATTTGCCAGTAAATTATTATCCAGTCCAAAGCTGAAAATAGGTTTCTTGAGAGCATAACAGTACCATTTAAACATCAGTTTCACTTTCATAATAATTTGTTTTGCAAAAGTACCTGCTGGTAACAGGAAAAAAATTTAGACTACTTAAATCTACACACTCATTTTTGTGTAAAAAGGAGTTTCAGAATAAATATTGAATCTTTTGGTGCCCACCTGACTTTGAGACTGCATGAACCTTGTTACTTCATCAAGACAATCTTCTTGATGACACAAGTAAAAAATCAGACTAACATCTAAAGCTACACCAGCATTTTATAGTGAGTTACAGTGCAAGTAGGCATGCAACATGAGGAAAACCATTCAAATTCAACTGCTTCAAAGCAGCAAATCCTCAAAGCAACCACATTGTATAGTTATGGTTTAAAGCCGACCTCTTTGTGCTACTTTGCACAAGGGAAACCAAGTTAGCCAGCAGATACACAAACACCTACACATAAAACCAAGGAAAAGAAATTGTATCTATCCCCTTGTTTTCAAATGTAGAAGGAAATTAGCATTTATACTAGGAAACATGAACCTCTTCCTCCCACTCCAACAGGACAGTTGCAAAGATTAACATTGTGTAGCATCTTTTAGTAAGTTGTTTTCTGGTTGTTCTCAATACATTTTTAAGGCGCTAAACCCATTTGAATTTTCAAGTTACAATATTTTAATTTATGTAATTAAAAACTCTTACAAAAATACTTAATTTGGAGATGCTAATAAAAATACCTGCAGTGCTGAACATACCTACATATGTACCACACTACTTCCAGTATTTGCAGATCTACAGAGATTACACTATACATAAAAGGTTCATTCCTCCTTCTAACGTAACATACTTCACAAAAAGAAGTAAAGAACTTGTACACCCAGTACCACAAGCTTTAGCATTACAATTCAAAGGGATACTTGTCACAAGATAGGCATTTTTTCATTGCACTTTTCTGGAAGATAGCCATGCACCCATTATCAATGTCTAAACAAGTAAAACTGTAAGCCAGCAGCCACTGGTCTGGTCCAATGACATCAACGTAGTGGTTTAGATTGTGCCAACATTATAAAAGCATCCAGGTTGCTTCAGAAGGAATCTGTTTCATCTTTATGGAATTTGTTAACAACAGCTTGGCTAACAGTAAGTGTTCAATAATGAACATGAGAACAAATCAGAACTTTTTAAAAACACTCTTTTTCTTGTTGCATTATACTCTCAGTTTCTAGGTTTTTATAAAGCCAATTTGCTATTCTGAATCATCCACTTCCATAAAGATGTCACTGAAAAAATACTCAGAGATTCTGGTTGGCTCTTCTTCCTTCTCTTGATCTTTAGCACAAAGGGGTGGCTTCTCAGATGGCTTGTTACTTGGAACCTAATAGAAAAAGAAAAGGCTGCTCTTAACAGTCTTAATCTGTTTGTGTGTGTGAGTGTATGCGTGTATGTGTATGTGTGTATATATATGTGCACTCGAGCTTCCAATTTAGATAGAAATTTTAGAGAAAAAAATCAGTTTACTGAAAATGAGAAACAAGTAGATATACATGCAGAGAAAAAAACAACTTAGTTCCCTTTTAAGTTTCCTAGACATGCACAAGTCAGGATTTATTCACTGGAGCAGATATTTCTTTCAAAACATGAACACTTACATGCCCACCTACCCACTCCTGAAAACTGCTGAAAGAAGTAATTTACTGTTCCCCACATCTTAAAAACGCAAAGGCATTCAAAAGTAAAACACATACTGTAACTGCAGCATCAACAGATACATTCTCGTACTCCACAGATGATGATGTACTTGTAGAGGGAAGGGAACAAGATTCCTTATCATCCTTAGAGGATGGAGTGGGTTTTTTTAGACTTGGCTTTGGAGTCACAATCCGAGGTTTTTGGATCTTCCCTCTACTCCGTTTGGTATCTTCTGCAGATTCAGAACTACTTTTTTTGCAAATTAAAGATAAAAATCCCAATGGTTTTCGTCCACTCCTGTTCAAAACAAATACAGTCAGGATGTCATAGGATTGCTCCATAAAAGGAAGATGTAAATAGTATTACAGGAGTCCAACTCATTACACAGGAAACACACACACCCCTCCAAGATCCATGAAAATTCTAAGGAAAAAAAAAATTCTGAGAAAGGCTTTTCTATTACTGAATATTCTGGCAGAAGAGTTTTACAAAGAGTTACAGAGACTCTTGACAATCTCCAACCCTGAGAGGAGGAACCTACTATTTGCTACTAAACCAGAACCTGTAACAAGCTACCAGATCTGCAGAAAGAGATTCCAAGAGGAACGGAGACACACTCCTAAAGAACGAACTCAAAAGAGCATCCTTCATGTAATCACTGGAAAAAACAAACCCGATTTCCATGGATGTGGCCACAGCAGACTATCTTAAACACCAGAAAGAAGACTATCTGCTGCAGGCTTTCAGCCTATTAACAGCATCATACCTGATACCAGTGAACTTAAAAAAGTCATTGTGATGAGGGAGGTACACAGAGTATCAGCTTTTCATGTTACAAGTTTACAACTTGGAAAGTAAACTTTAAGGCAGGTATTCTGATGTTAATGCATCATTACCCGATTACTGTGGATGTCCCAGGTACAAGTAATCAGTTTTGGTATTCACACATGGATAATGAAAGAGTAAACGACAGGATCAGAAGAGACCAGTTGAGCACCGCAATCAAAATCAGCGAGCGCAAAAACAATAGAGAGCAGGAACTCAAACACTTAAACAAACATAGAAAGGTATATTAAAAAAAGTTCACAGTTGGATAGGTAAGAGAAATATCCTCTGAGCTGTCAAGACTGAAACTCCTTTGGGGAAATGACACACCTTAAGTTAGTTCTAAATATCTAGTGTGCTGAGTGCTACACCAGTAACAAATCTTATTGACAGAAGGACAAAAATCAAACAACTGGATGGGTGTATATATCACAACATTAGACTGAGCTAACAAAACCAACAATTATCATAAATCCGTACCATAGACAACAGATGTCTGCCTAACAAGAGGCATCTGTCAGTGTCTAAATAGACATACCCTATGTCAGCAGTGTCCTTTGGGCAATCTGCTCATTTAATGAATAAAATAATTCAAATTTCAAAGCAGACAGTTTGATGCTTTCTAATTTGCAGAAGAGGACAGATACTGTAACTCTTAGCCATGTAAGTCACAAACAATGGTACCGGCCTTCTTGTAACAGTAATACAAAGTGGAAAACCTTCAATATGAAAACAAGGTCTTTTTTACAGAAAAGTCTGACAAAATATTATTGCATAAATACCTGAGTAATGGAGTTTTTGAAGATGATGCTAGGTTTCCAGTATGTTTCAACTGTCCAGATTCATGCACATCCTCCTGCTTTCCTTGTCCACTTATTTCTGCTTTTCTGTTAGAGGCTATTCTAGACATCACTTCTTCTTCCTGTTTGGATGCTGAATTCTCAAGTGGTGCTTTCCCTAAGTTGTCCAAAGTCTCAAGCTGGCTTCTCTCAGCTAGTGGTGACATAGAATCGGACACCAACACAGAGGTAAGTACTTTTTCCTTTGCTGAAGCCTCTGTTTTTTGAAAAGGATTCCCTATAAAAGAAGGGAGTCATTCAAAGACTTCAGTTGCTTAACTTCAGTGATAACAGCCCCAAAGACATGTGTGATGTTAAGATGGTTTGCACCATTACAAGAGAAGGGCTGAATTTTTGTTCAAGTTGTCATTTTTATTTTTTGAAGTCCAGGCTAAGAATTAGAAGTTCACGGTCTACTTTTAAAGTCTAAGATTTTACAGATGTTATGGGGAAAAGCTGGAAAAGCTGGTAGAAATGTGGTTTTACAACACATGCCTCCCCCATCCTTCAACGCACACCCCAGAACTTAGTCAAGTCATCTAGCTGTTTAAGCTTCTACAATTTCCCTTTAAAGTCTTTTTCAGGGCCAAAAACCCTTCAAAGGCTTAGATCACTAAGGACTGCATCGTCAACAATTCTGCTTTCCCTCAGATTCTTCAGAGGCAGATAAAGCTTTCAAACAATTACAATTGTGCATGTATTTTTTTAAAAGACAAATACAAAATAAAATAAAAATAAATTATTTTGGCATAGTATGGTTAAAATGCCATTTAATACCTCTGGTTATTACCACTCTCCAACAGGTGGAAATATTTGCTTAAGAGAAGATACCATATTTAGTCAAAAAAAAACCTCCCAAATTTTACAAACAGACTAGCTACAGCAATGTTTTTAGCACTATTATTAAAATTAACAGCCAGTTACGTAATCCAATACATCCAGTTTATAGCAGAAAACATGGAATGGTGGTATTAGGGTATTACTGGGAAAATTTATTTCTACTTTCATGTTAGATAGCATCAGACAGGACTATTCAGGACAATGACAACCATTATTAAACTGTGGTGCATTAAGCATTTACATTCATTATACTTTGTTTTACAAGCTTAAATTTACCTACCAGAGGCTATAATTGGAGCATTTGTGGATTTAATTGAATAACTCTGTATTTTAAAAAGAAAAAAAAAAGTTATTTCTCTCAATATAGAAGAGACAATGAAAGTTGATAAAGTCATATCGTGTATACAGTTCTAAGAACAGGAATGATGCAGAAGACTACATTTTCAGTACAGTGTCATTCATCACTTAACTCATTTCCTGAGCAGGCTTTTCAAGGTGTTCTTATGACAAATGACTCAAGACAAGGATGTCAAGATGAGAGGTCAAAGGAGGAAGAGGATTGTTATCCAGTCCTTCCTAGAAAAGCTCTCTGAATCATGGGGGGAATTATCACCCATTCCCTCACCCAGATGTACTACACAACCTTAGCCTACTCATAAAAATCAATGGTAGTCACTGCCACAAGCTTGGTCATATTCTAAAAGTAGAGGGGGAAGCTGGAAACATGCCGTCCAGTTTTTATTTGCAGCTTGTTCTTTTAAACTAATACCCACTATGTTAAGAATGGTAGGAACATATCTAACAACTTCTTCATGTAACAGACACCATGAGGAATGATAACATCATTCAGTGAACCTAGACAGTCTGCCAGTCATCCAATATACACAGAGTTTCCCCTCTAGCAATATCATTGTTAGAAAGGCTGTGGTGAATGAACCAAATAAGACATATTACCAGTCTGCCTACTAGGAAGCCTAATAAAAAAAACTGAGAATCTATAGATTCTCAAAAAAATACTACTAAATCAACACAGCCCAAAAACTGTTGTCGAGTTCAAAACAAAAAGTAATCTATGGGTGCTGATTTTCCTTTTAAGCTGTACAGGCAGTACATTTTTAAGCAAGTGACACCGTTAAACAATAATTAAAATGCTCTATGAAGTGTTATGCATCTACACTATGCATAAAGACTCACCAAATTACAATCTCACCTTATAAGTGGTTTCCAAGTTACCTTCCTCTACAACAGTAGACAGAGTTTTCTTGGCAGGAGGAAAATCATTCTCTTCAAGCTCAGCAGCTGACCTTTTTTGAGTTGTCTGCAAGTTTGGAATGGGCTTTACTGATGTACTCTCTAGTTGTTTGGTTTCCATACTGCTGTTTAAAGGTGCAGCAAATTCATCAGCTGCAGTTGGGAAGGATCCTGTCCTGTTTATATATAAAATCATTATTGTGACTGTATAAGAAGCCAAAATTTACTTTGTATAACATTTCTGTATGGAAATTACGCATGGATCTATGGTGACAGTTTCTTGCTTAATGTCAGTATTAACTTTAAATGTACTATTTACTACCAGGAAACATTTTGCTGCACTATCTTGAGTTAGACAATTGAGTTTTTCTAGTCACAATTGCATCCAGTTGCTTTAGAAGCTGTTCTATTTGAACTCCACTTGATACATTCATAAAATGTAAAAATCTGACAACTTACTAACTGCCCTAGAAAATCCTAAAATACAGTATTATTTATATACACAGTTGAATCCTCATCCCCACACCCTTCCACACCCCATCCCCACCACCCCCATATAATCTCAAAAGACAGCAAGTATCTGGAGAAGCAGCAGAGACTAGGGAAATAGGGTAAAGCAGGAAGGGAACAGTGAAACAAAAGATGTACCCTAACTCTGCCTATCAGCAATTCTGTCTATCATCAGTAGTTCCACAGAAGTTAGAATTCTTACATTGCGTAGCCAAAATTCACTCAAAGACCTATCCTTTCAATAACTAAGAGAATGACATTAACATCTGATGTCACAGGGCAAGGTCCTCTGCAACGATGTGGAATTGCATCACATCTCTACTTATGATCTGATGACTTAAATTAATACAGTAATAGGGTTTGGTTTTTTTTTTTACAACTTTGCAACACTTCCTATTCTTCAGAATGTCTTTTTCCTTTGATATTGGGTTTTTTCCTCCCAAACTGACCAGGAGATTTAGTTCAACTGTAATGTTGAAACAACAATTTTGTTGCATTGCATTGAGGAGTACTGCTTATAAAAGAAACTCAAACCCTTTCTATCACAGTGCTGCAAACCAGCTATTATTCTGTTGAGTAATTAATTTGTTTGCTTTTTCAGCTCTTCTGCCTTTTGAATGTGGCACAAACTCAAGAGAATGATATCTGAATTTATGTCCACTGTTTATCATGTTCTCCAGAAGACCATCCTGATCCCAAGCACAAATACAGGCTGGGTGGAGAACAGATCAAGAGCAGCCCTGGGGAGAAGGACTTGGGGATGTTGGTTGACGAGAAGCTCAACATCACCTGGCAATGTGCGCTTGCAGCCCAGAAAGCCAACCGTAGCCTGGGCTGCATCACAAGCAGTGTGACCAACAGGTCGAGGGAGGGGATTCTTCCCCTCTACTCCGCTCTCCTGAGACCCTCCCTGCAGTACTGCCTTCAGCTCTGGGGCCCCCAGTAGAAGAAGGATACGGAGCTGTTTGAGCAAGTCCAGAGGAGGCCACGAAGATGATCAGTGCTGGAGCACCTCTGCTATGAAGGTAGGCTGAGAGAGTTGGGGTTGTTCAGCCTGGAGAAGAGAAAGCTCCAGGGAGACCTTAGAGCAGCCTTCCAGTACCTAAAAGGGGCCTACAAGAAAGCTGGGGAGGGACCCTTTACAAAGGTATGGAGTGATAGGACAAGGGGGAATGGCTTTAAACTGGAAGAGGGAAGATTTAGATTAAGTATTAGGAAGCAATTCTTCATGGTGAGGGTGGTGAGGCCCTGGAACAGGTTGCCCAGAGAAGTTGTGGATGCCCCATGCCTTGAAGTGTTCAAGGCCAGGTTGGATTGGGCTTTGAGCAACCTGGTCTAGTGGAAGGTGTCTCTGCCCGTGGCAGGGGGGTTGGAACTAGAGGATCTTTGAGGTACCTTACCTTCCAACCAAACCATTCCATGATTCTATGATCTACACAAAAAATTTAGTAGAGCAATTAATAAACAGCTACTTTACAAAACTATTAAAGTACTGTAAAAATGCAACATGCTTAGATTTTTAATTTCATTTACTTTGCATTCTAAGTATCCATGGCAGAATAGGTTCAGGCTGGACAAATGACTTCTACTAAAAAGTAAGACTTGCTCTAAAGGATAAACCAGAATTAAGGTTAACACCAAAATCCCAGCTAACTAAAACACTAATTCTAAACCATTGACGAGATATCTTTCTCAAATCTGATTAGAGCCATTTTCCCTTTTTTAATTCTCTGACCAGTCTGCCAAAATTATTTCTTCTTGCATTTCTTCTTTTGAGAAGTTCTGATCTGTAATGTACATTCAGGGAAGAACCAAGGTTCACAAAAAGTCTTTTACTTTGCTCAAAAATAAAGCATTTACCTCTCCAATTCAGTCATGCTTGTTTCACTTGCATTTGTTGGGCTGATAAGTATTGGGGCTGGTAGCAATGGTTCTGAAGTTTGTTTCAGCAAAGCAGATGCATCAAACTCTTTTGAGTCAGTTGGGATTTCCACCAACGTTAAAATGAATGTCTGTTCCTCCTCTGGACATCTATGATCCTTGTTGACTATAATTTCTTCAGGGAAATAAAGAAATAACAAAAGTCTGTTATTCAAGTTTGAAACGACACTGTTCTCTTCATGCCCTCCCTATCTCGAGTAATTAAATTTCAAGCACTAACTTCTCCACAGAAAAAGGCACTGGGGATATTCTTCAGACAATATGCTTCCTTTCTTCTTAGATGAGATACGCATCATCCCCCCCTGGAGCCTATTCATTGCAGTGGAGCCCTGATTACCATTCAGAATGAAGAATATTAAAAATGCCTACTAGGGATGGAGCTTTTTAAATGGGTGTTCTAGCATTAAAGAACAATTTACAGTTTAATTAAACTTGTGTAATGGTGGTCAAATGGCCCTCTGTCTTTAATTGCAACTGTCAGGTATTAAGAGTTACTACTTTAAATGGCAGGAGCTTGACAGTAAACACAAGGATTTTTCCCCTCACTGCAGACTTGCAGAAGAGGACTTAAGAAGTATAGTCCTGAATTTAATAAACCAGAAATATAAATAATTCAGTCAACAGATGGACATTAACAGATAACTGCCAACTGCCATCTATTAGAGTGAATTTAAGGAGCGAATATTTGTAGAGTTTTCAAAAGATGGAAAACAACAGTGCTGCTCCATCACTGAAGATAGCTCTCATTCTTGATGATGTAAAATTGCTGTTATTCCAACCCCCACTCACTTCATTTCTTTATCTAATTAAAGATGATTTAAGATGCTCTGTCCCAAGACATTTGCAATAACGGAGCTAACAGATGTCTAAGAAGAAGTATTAGCCCTATCTTTTACACATGCTCAGTAGTTACAACTTAGTACTTCAGTTTCCATGTAAAGTAAGTATTCTGGGCTTCTGACACAGTGATTTTCTCACACCTTAGACAAGTATTGATTCCAAACCATCTCCATGTCAATTTGTTTTAGGGAAAACCAGCCATCACCTTCATACCTTTCATCATATCTAATCAGTTAGGCATTAATCTGCTGACTCACTGCAGCTGAAGAGGGAAGTCTGGTTGTCTTCCTTTTTCTTCCCCTCTTCTTTCTCCCCTGCCCCACACTTGCATCGTCCAGCCCTCCTCCTCACACAACTTTGACACTGGCATTCACTAAAACTTCATGAGCCACTATAAGTCACTAAGCCAGTGGAAAACTACACAAGTTCTCTCCCTGTCACATTTAACTTTTGACAGGTAAATGACTCAGAGGCTTATAAAGGGCTCTAAGGACTGCACGAGGTAAGCAGCAAGAGCTCACAGCAGGGAGGAGAGAGCAAGAAATTTTCCTTCCACGGTGTCATGGTTTAACTCCAACCTGCAACTAAGCACCATGCAGCCGCACACTCACTCCTCCTCTCCCCCAGTGGGATGGGGAGAAGAATTGGGAAAAAAGTAAAAATTCATGGGTTGAGATAAGAACAGCTTAAAGTAAAATAAAATATTATACTAACAATAACAATAAAATATAATAATTATAATAATAATAGTAATGAAAAGGAATATAACAATAGAATAAAACCCAAGAAGAGAGAAGTGATGCACAATACAATTGCTCACCACCCACTGACTGATGCCCAGCCTGTCCCTGAGCAGTGACTGGCCCCTCCTGGCCAGCTCTCCCAGTTTCTATACTGGGCATGATGTTCCAGGGTATGGAATATCCCTTTGGCTAGTTCGAGTCAACTGTCTTCGCTGTGCTCCCTCCTAGCTTCTTGTACACATTCTCGCTGGCAGAGCATGGGTAACTGAAAAATCCTTAACTTAGGACAAGCACTACTTAGCAACAACTAAAACATCAGTGTGTTATCAACGGTATCCTCACACTAAATCCAAAACACATCACTGTAACAGCTACTAAGCAGAAAATTAACTCTATCCCAGCCGAAACCAGGACACACTGTTATTTAAGCTTAGTGAAGTGTCATTAAAAAAGTTCCCAAGTCTAGATTGTGTTAATGAAATGTAATGATAAGAGGCTAGCAAGTGGAATGGCACTGTGCTGGGGGTCATTATTTTTGTTAATGAAATAGATTGATTAATCATGTAAATGAAAACATTTTAATTTTTTTTTTATTCATCTTTGCATAACCAGAAGATAGACAAGTGTGGGCTTTTGCTAACTTAGTACATTATACCTGAAGTCTCCTCTGTGCTGCTTATGCATGGTTGTTGAGCATCCTGAGCACAGGCTTCACTCTAGAAATAACACATTTGAAATAAAACAAGTTAATAGATCTAAGAAAGAACTCTAGAAAATGGGAAAGAAACAAAGCATGTCAAATGCTGAAGAGCCATAAAATCTAATGACATCATCATAATTGCATTTGTCAGCTTTTACTTCTGGCTGTTCTAGGTTGAAGGATATTAGCCTGACAAGGTCAAGAAACACTTGGGCAATATAAAATTTATATGCATTTGTCTGTATTGATGCTTTGTTAAGATAAATTTATACTTCCTACAGCACAACGCTGTCAGAGATGACTCACACAGCAAATTGCTCAGTGGCACTAAGAAAACAAATTCCCCTAACCATTACAAAACCACTGAGTGCCAAAGAAAAACACCAAACTCTGCAACTCATCTAACCCTTCCCTTTTATGGCATGTACCTTGCTAAAAACAGGAATACTCTACTGCAAGTTGGCCCTTCCCACACTCTCTGCCAGTCCAGTAAGAGCCAAACATTCTTGTATCTTGTTCTAACATGAGATCAGCCTTGACAAACCAACAGGTTGCACTGGGGAAACAAGCGACTACCCATCAGTTGTTTCATTGCAACTATGTACATTGATCTCAGGCAACACTAGAAAACCTGAGGGAACTGAGAATGAACCTTTCTCTTGTGAAGAAATAAGATACTTCTTGTTTATACTAGAATAGAGATACACAAACCACTGCAAAGAAATGGATGTGAAAGACATACTGTTTGTCCATGATAATATACATGTAAAACTTGTAATTGGGTTTTGAAATAAATGGGAAAGAACATAGCACAGGATGCAGTTTGTTTTAAACAAAGCAAATGAAGGTGACAATGAAAATGCTGCGTCCAGTAGTGACATTTTAACTTAACTTCAATTTAAACAAATACAACAGTCAGAGGTCAGACTGAATGAATACATGAGTCCCAAGTAACTTCTTCCATCAAATGTCTTTGAAAAAATTGCTCGAAATTTTGCTTATATATATATTTATCTCACTTATTGCTGAAATGTTATAAACTGAGGCTTGCAAAGATTAAGTATGTCTGAAAGATTAAGTTTGGTTATCTCTTTGCAAAACAGAAAGTTTCATTCACCAGCTGAAGCACCAGGTCTTTAAAATGGGTGAGTACATCTGCATCGAAAACCTCTTCCTTCATAGAATTTCAGAAACTGGGCCCTTCTAGACTGTAATTGAATTATTAAGTTCTTTACCTGAGTAAGGTTGATTGTGCATATATTGCGCTCAGGAAGATAAGGATTTTGCTCAGGAAGTCCACCCACAGAACTCTGATTTGGACTATCCTCTAGTCCACAGTGAGATTTTTCAGGTTTTGGTGATGCAGTTGCAGATCTTAAATCTGAATTTCCACAAGCATCTCTCATCTCTTCTTCTGTTCTGTAAGATATATATCTAGTTAATTTGAAACAAACTGAAGATACCCTGTGCATGGACTAAATTATTTTTCTATTATTCTATTATTATTCTATTAAATTATTCTATTATTATTCTATTAA
>NW_009610215.1:0-2239 GCF_000690535.1 Cariama cristata
AGCTCTTCCTTTTTTCCCTTTTAAAAAATAGGGGTTATGTCTCCCCTTCTCCAGTCAGTGGGAACTTCACCAGACTGTCATGACTTCTCAAATATGATTGATAGTGGCTTAGCCACTTCGTCTGCCAGTTCCCTCAGGACCTGCGGAAGCATCTCAGCAGGTCCCATGGACTTGTGCACCTTAGGTTCCTGAGATGGTCTCGAACCAGATCTTCTCCTACAGTGGGCAGTTCTTCTTTCTCCTAGTCCCTGTCTTTGCCTTCTGCAACTTGGGTGGTGTGGCTGGAGCACTTGTCAGTGAAGACTGATGAAAAAAAGTCATTGAGTACCTCAGCCTTCTCCTGTCACCAACCACCTCCTTATTTTCCATGCATCTTAGCATAGTTTCCAGGAGGATCTGCTCCATGATCTTGCCAGGCACAGAGGCGAAACTGACTGGCTTTTGCCTTCTGCGACTTGGGAGGTGTGGTTGGAGCACTTGCTGGTGAATACTGAGGCAAAAAATCATTGAGTACCTCAGCCTTCTCCGTGTCCTGGGTAACCAGGTCTCCTATTTCCCTCTGGAGAGGGTCCACATTTTCCCTAGTCCTTCTTTTATCACTGATGTACCTACAGAAGCTTTTCTTGTTGCCCTTGATGTCCCTGGTCAGATTTAATTCTGTCAGGGTTTTAGCTTTCCTAACCTGATCCCTGGCTGCTCGGATAATTTCTCTGTATTTCTCCCAGGCCACCTGTCCTTCCTTCCACTCTCTGTAGGCTTCCTTTTTGTGTTTGCATTTGTCCAGGAGCAACTTGTTCATCTATGCAGGCTTCCTGGTGTTTTTGCCTGACTTCCTCTTTGCTGGGATGCATCACTGCTGAGCTTGGAGGAGGTGACCCTTGAATATTAATCAGTTTTCTTGGGCCCCTCTTCTGTTCAGGGCTTTATCCCATGGAACTGTACCAAGCAGCTCCCTGAAGAGGCCAAAGTCTGCTCTCCTGAAACCCAGGGCAGTGAGCTTGCTGTCTGCCCTCTTTGCTGCCCTAACGATCTTGAACTGCACCCTTTCATGGTTGCTGCAGCCAAGGCTTCCCTTGAGCTTCACGTTCCCCACCAGCCCCTCCTTGTTGGTGAGAACAAAATCCAGCATAGCACCTCTCCTTGTTGGCTGCTCTATCACTTGGAGAAGGAATTTACCATGAACGCATTCCAGGAACCTCCTGGATTGCTTATGCCATGCTGTGTTGTCCCTCCACCAGATATCAGGGTGGCTGGAAGTCCCTCATGAAGACTACGGCTTGTGAACATGAGGCTGCTCCTATCTGGGCCTCATCCAGCCAGTCTTCCTGGTTGGGTGGCCTGTAGCAGACCTCCACTCTAATGTCACCTGTCCCTGCCCTCCCTTTAATCTTGACCCATAAGCTCTTGGTCTTCTCCTCATCGATCCCCAGGCAGAGCTCCATGCACTCCAGATGGTCATTGACATAGAGGGTGACACCTCCTCCTTGTCTCCCCTGCCTGTCCTTCCGAAAGAGCCTGTATCCTTCCATTCCAACACTCCAGTCATAGAAGCCATCCCACCACATCTCTGTGATGCCAATAAGGTCACAGCCCTGCAGGCATCTGCGCATCTCAAACAACTCCTCTCATTTATTCCCCACGCTACGAGCATTTGCGTGGAGGCATTTAAGCTGAGCTCCCGATGAAGCTGACTTCCTGGCTGGAGTGGCTGGGACTTCTTTGTGCTGCTCTTCACGTGTGACCTGTGATCCCTCTCCAGGCTCTGGGGATCTATTGCTGGCACTGGCCTCAAACTGACAGGAGTGTGATGGATTGAGGTCCCCCTCCCCTGGAAACTTTAGTTTAAAGCCCTTTTTACCAGCTTGGAAAGCCTATGACCAAACATGCTTTTCCCCTTCTCTGACAGGCAGATCCCAACAGCCCCCAGTAGACTAGATCTCTCTAAGTGAGTATCATGGTCTAAGCAGCTGAACCCCTGACTGTGGCACCAGTCCCTGAACCACTTGTTGATCTGTTAGATTCAACTGGCCCTTTCACTGGGAGCACTGATGAAAAAACTACCTGCAGTCCAGAGTCCCTTACCGCCACTCCTAGGGCTCTGTAATCCTTGATACTCCTCAGACTGCTCCTGGCTGTACCACCGGCACCCATCTGAAACACCTCCAGCAGAAAACAGTCAGTGGACTGTATGAGGTTTGGTAGTCTCTCTCTGATATCCCTGATATGAGCCCCTGGTAAG
>NW_009610216.1:0-1761 GCF_000690535.1 Cariama cristata
GCACACGTATCACAGACAGCAGAACTGAGAGCAAATAAATGTATCATGAATTGAGAACATGTCCTCCTATATGGGAGTTGACATTGTCACCAGAGTGGGGCAACAATTTATTTTTATTTTTATTTTTATTTTTATTTTTATTTTTATTTTTACTTTTAGTTTTACCTTTACCTTTACCTTTACCTTTCTTTTTATTTTAGTTTTAGCTTAACTAAATGTGGGAAAGAAGCAGACAAGACATTTAACATGTGATACAGTAAACAAAAAGCCAGTGGGGAAGATTTATAAAGAAGTATCAATAGCAATGTATACAATAATGAAGAGAATTAATACAGCAGTTAAAGTTCATCAAGTTGAATAATTGCTGGCAGCTGATTTTATTAACAGGAAGATCTGAAAACTCCCTAGTAAAAGTCTTTTGGTAAAATACAATCTTCCACGTCTTCCTGAGAATTTCAGGAGGAATGCAAGAATGCAGTCCCAGTTTCCTTACTTGGGCTGATCTCCCTGCAATGACACCTTTAGTCAGAGTGTTCAGCTGGAAACCCAATGGCTTTAGAAATATAGATGAGATATTTTTCAATGACAGTTACTAATCACCCACAGGATATGTCACTATAACAAAGGAAATGCAGTCCTGTCCTAATTAAAGGTCATTTCAGTGTTAATACTATATTCTAAGCCTTCCATGCAGTAGCAAGGCCAGAGAGAAACAGATAATGAACCCCTCTGTGCATGCAGGGAAGTGTTATGAAAGACTCCGTTTCTGTTTTATGCATAGTTTTTATCTCATTAGTGCTCTGATCAGTTTACAAACAAATATTCCTAACACAATTCACTCCCGCAAAACAGAAGTATTTAATAATACAGGCTATTTCTATCCTGTTCTCACACCTGGGATAATAACTTTTAATTATGTCATTTCCTATATTGAAATAGTTTAAGCAGTATGACTGTGGGTACAGTCACCTTGAAATGCAGGCTCCTCTCAGAGCTTGAGCAGAAACATGACTATGGTGGCAGTTGCACAGTGTGACATCTATAATGTATATAAGGCAGGAATACTACAGAATATACTCTAAATGCATGTGTTTTAAATCCTGGCAGTACATAAAAGGATATGGAGAAGACTGGCCTAGTTATTTCTAACATTATTTGCACTTGCCAGAGATGCTATAAAAATGTACTGTCTGTTCAATGATAGCAAGGTCCATACAGAAAGGGCTACCGAGCCTGGCACCACGCCTTTGAGATAGGCCGGTAGTGGGCACAACAGGAACGTAAAAGCAGGACAAATACCAGCTTCGTCCCTCTTCCAGCAAACTCCAGTTTGGGGACTTCCAGAACCAGAGGTTTCCATTTGTGCTTGAGAGCAGTAGAGGGGCCTTCATGAGGATGTTTTCACTCAAATCTCAGTCACTTCTTGATCTTTTTATGCCATTTATATTTTTATGTATCTACGCCAGTTGTTTCTTTTCCAAAGCAAAGTCCTTGTCAATTCTATCTCTCTTCATAGTCATGCTATTTTAAATCCCTGATCATACTTGCCATCCTTCTCTAGTTAGCTTACACTGACATGTGTGGAAGCAAATCATGCTTTCAATAACCTTGTGGTCAGTAGTCTTTGCTCAGGATGCCCACAACCGGGAAACCAACTCCCCTCACACCTCACAGACTCCATGTGGCTTCCAAGGCAGAGATTTACAGAGATTCGTGTAAGAACGATGGGGGGGGGGGGGGGGCGAGGCCGAGCTTTCTTTG
>NW_009610216.1:1792-13313 GCF_000690535.1 Cariama cristata
TCTTGTTAAGTCCTTCCCTCCCAAAAAGACACATCTAAGATCCATGATCACATTAAGTCCTTCCCCCCTTCTCCACCCAAGATGTACAGCTATGGAAAATTTTACTCCTAATAATCAAAATTGCCAAAACTATAAGGTTTGAGAAAGAAACTCATAAGATCAGCAGCCTGAGCAAAAGACACTGCTGCAAGCTCTGCCTAGCGCCAGTTTTGGCAACCAGTGCACCGTCCTGCCAGCAAGATGTACTCTCTGTCTGTAAGCAGAGGTGAATACTAATTTGTTCAATTTCAAAGACTCAGCGCTATTTCTGTTCTTGTCAAAGTGTACATTTGTGTATATTTTTGTGCTTGATCAGTCTATTCATAACTTATGTGCTGTAAATAGTGGGCAAATCTTGGAAGTCCTCTCAGTGTGATTGCCTCGATCCATTGTCCCATCCACGTGTTATGTCTCTAGAAAAAGAGACATGCTGGGCAAGCGTGGCAGCATCCAATTCCTGAGGGCATATAAAATGGCAACAATGATTACTGGTTTAAATGAATATAGCAACAGTGGTGGCAATGCAATCTATTCCTACAGTGAATATAATTTAGCATCCATGTTCAGACGCTTCCTGTTATCCATCAATTAGTGGATCAGCAAGAAACAGCGTACTTAGACAGAACCACCTGGGTAATTGCACTGCAGAAATCAGTTATGACTGTTCAAGGAGTAGACAAGTCAAATGGTTAAAAACTCAAAGGAAAGCAAACAATTTCTGTCTGAAAATCTCAGATTTTAATCTTTCACATTGAGGACTAAATTAAAAATTTAAAAACATCATTTCTGCTTCACAGTCAGAATTTCTACAGCACATGCCTGGCAGCTGCATGAAAACAAGAAGCAAAATCATCAGCTGGATCTGCTTTGTAAGTGCCAATGTCAGGCCCTTATCTACAGACCTTTTAACGAAGCACAGCACTGAGTGACTGAGAGCAAACTGATGGGATTCCTATCATTTCCCTTTTGCTGCTACCCCACAAGTGACCCCTGATACTAAGTTTTGTCCTGCCACTTTTTGGAATTTTTTAACCACTTACTTTAACCATTTTAAATATTCTTTCAGATTCCTACTGTATGAGAAGAATAAATACATATTTCAACCAGAGCCTGAGACTAGTGCAATTCTGTAGCATATTTAGCGACATCCACTAGATGATGTGCTTAGCCTAATAAAGTTCCCAGTGGGCATCAAACTAGTAAGCCCTTTTTTGAATAGATATGTTCTTCTCATTCAACATAAAGGCAAAAAAAAGAAAAGAAAAATCTAAGAGAGACAGAGAACGAATATAAATTTGAGAAAGCAAAACTAAGAGACAAGTATCAGTCGCCTTTTCAATAAAATAATTGTTATTGCAACTAGAAGAGAAAGGCATGAAATGTTCTTGCTGCTCAGGTTGCACAACCTAATACCTAGAGAAACTGGTATCATATCTGAACATCAAATGTCCTGCTGCCTCTTAGGAAACCTTTAAGAGTGTCAATAATGCTGTTATTGCCAAAGAACTCAAAGAATAGCGGCAAGACCCAACTTTTAGAACATGTCCTCTTCTGCCAAACCTCACATAACTGCAACTCTGACTTGGTGAATTTAATTTAGGTTTAATTTGTAGCAAACTACAGTTTCAAATGAAGTTCTGTACTTATTGTGTTTATAACAATGCAGGCGGGACTCCTTCTCATCCTGGGGCAAAAAAATAGCAGAGAAAAAAAGAGAGGAAATGGAAATGTAAGACCAGAATTCAAATAATAAGCACAAAAGGCACATCCTTGGCCCTCAGCACATTCCTTGTCCTATGTCTGCTGCTCATTACAAAAAATTAGTTATGAAAGGTTCTTACAAAATTTCTTATGGATGTTTTAAAATAGGAATTGTTAGGTAAGTTAAAGCAATCACTGCCAAATCTCCTTACATTAAAGTAAAAAAAAATACTTTTTATTAGTTATAATTTACATTTATTTTTTTCCCAGAATTGTCAGTCCCATTGATTATTTGGATTTCAGACTATTTTCTCCAGTATGATAATTTTCCACAAGTTACTCAGTTTGCTATTTCCTTTTCTCATGTTTCCTTCTCTGTTTTCACTTGACTTTTATAAGCCATGCAGTCCATCGACTTCTGGCTGTACACAGTAGCAAAAACCTTAGTTATCTTCCATAGTTATTGCCAGGTAACATCTTCTGTGCTTTTAGATCATGTTTTCATATTAGCAAAGTTAATATATGCATATTTTGCTATAGCTGGTTTTTTCCTTCACAGATATGAAATGAATGCTCAGAACTTCCCATTGTGTGGTAGGTGTGAGGAATCCATTAATCCCACTTAAAAGCCGTGTCACAAAGACCATGCACAGAGCACGCTGCAGAGGAAGGAATCTAAGACTCTGACAGTGGGACTCTGTTAGATACCTTCCCTAAAGGGGTGTAATATAGCTTCACTTACCCAAACTCCAGCAGCTGCATCAGTGTTCGAGATAATGCCCTGTATTGTTTAAGTACAGAGCACTTTTGCACTATTTTATGCTTTTAAATAGTGAAAAAGTGTGAACAGATTTTGTTTGACTTTCTTGAACCTGCTCACTTTGAAGCACACATTGCAATTGCTTGCTCTGGCCAGGAGCCCTCCCTTGTTGCTCAGCAGACTCTCTCTGTCCCATGCATCAGTCCCTTTGTGTACAACCCGTCTGGTAACAGCTGGTGTAAGCGTCAGATAACAGACACCATGTTGTGGACATGAACATGTGAGTCAAACACGGACTTTCTTTTTCAAAAAACAAGCATATCTTTCCTTCTGCTTCCCGAACAGCAGATGAATGATTGGGATGGCTTGGGACACTTCATGGTGCATGCTGCTATGTGCAGAGGCCAGTCTCAGGAACATCCAAACTCAATTACCGAGGTGTTTTTCCAACCCACATACACCCACACAATAACCACAGCTGCACAGGTTCCAGCATAGTCTTTCTATACAGAGCTTCTTATCTGAGCAGATCCAAAGCTTGCTTGGAATTGTGCCCCAGCACCGGATGGCTGAAGCTACACAGCTGTAGACACTAACAATTGGTACCTGTGGCTGACAGAGCAGATTTTCTGTAGATCTGCCTGGATTTCAGTTATGGTTTTGGTTTTTCTGTTTTAATACAGCCTCAGCTGAATGTAACTGCTTTAGCTTGGCCCTACTCTCAAATAAGAAATTATCCTCCAGAGCCTGACAAGATAAGACAGGACAATGACAGACTAGAAGGCCATCACTGGAAGGATGCAAAAGAGCTAGTTTGGGATTTCTTCCCCTGGGGAACTACAGCTAACCTGGCTTTCCTTCAGCATGATCTTTGCTTCCTCAACATTGAGTTCTGCTATTGTTCATAAAGGAAAGGAAAGGGACCTGGAGTGTTTCTAGCATGAAACTCAGAATGGCTCCAGGCAATCAGTCCAAGAGGGAGCCTGGAGACTCTCAGGTTGTTCAGGAAAAGGGAGACGTTTTTAGGTGCTTAAATGGGGAAATATATGAAGTAGAAGAGAACAGAAGGTAGGAAAGAAAGGGCTTTATCTGAGATAGTTTACGAGAGATTGTTTCTGGCAATCACAGCAGCACCTCTCTTACTGGCCAAGGTTGGCAGGAGCAGTGTGTCAAGCCAGCAGGGATACCCCATTGCACACGTTGGATATGCCATAGCATGGGGCTGAAAAGGATTGATGATACAAACACAAACAGCAAATGTAAAACTTCTAAGCAGGGCTACAAGTACCAGGAGGAAGGAATCCCAGAGCCTTTTAATTGTTCTGTTTGAATATATTTCAGCTACACTTATAATTGTAAATTAAACAATGCCAGGGAAGGTGCCAGGCCCTGGCACTTGGTAATTTATATTGCTGAACTGTATTACAGTACATAGCACATTTTGGTCCAGGCTGATTAGCACTCTTCCAGATAATTCACGGGCACAATTTGGATGTTAACACAGGCCAAGGACCATTCTCTATAAGCAAGTTGGATACCCTCATGGTGTAGGAAGGTATGAAGGGTTAATAATGTGGACCCAGGCTATTCCACACCACTTGGTCCTAGTGTCAACGAACAATACCAGGCAAATGCATTTGTCAGTGTAGACATGTCCTTTTTGTTCCTTTTTCAAGTCTCTGCTTTACCTTGAGCCTACGGGTAAGCTCATGCAGTTAGAGAAGTCCGTTCAGGGTTTGGCTTCCCCAAAAAAATAAGTTTTGAAAACTTCTTCATAATTTCATACTTATTGTTTCTAACACTCATGAGGGTTTTGTTGTTTAAATTATTTATTTTCTAATTAAGTTCTTTATATATAAAAAAAAGTGCTCTTGTTCCCATTGTATAATAAAACACGACAGTATTTCCCCTTAAAAGGCAGATAGAGGCATGAATTGAAGTTCTGCCTGCGGTAATCCTGGTTAAAAACTGAATATTTACATTTGATTTTTTCCAGTAATGATTCTACTTTTTGGATGAATAAAGAAAGCAGAACTGACTGTCGCCATTCTTGACTCTAAATTGGAGAGACATGGATTTGACAGGTGGACCACTCAGAATTGGCTGGATGGTTGCACTCAAAGATTTGCAGTCAACGACTCAATGGCCAAGTGAAGACCGGTGACTAGTGTCGTTCCTCAGGGATCGGTATTGGGACTGGAGCTATTTAACATCTTTGTCAACGACATGGACAGTGGGATGGAGTGCACCCTCAGCAAGTTTGCCAACAACACTAAGCTGCATGGTGTGGTCGACATGCTGGAGGGAAGGGATGCCATCCACAGGGACCTGGACAGGCTGGAGAGGTGGCCCCGTGCAAACCTCATGAAGTTCAGCAAGGCCAAGTGCAAGGTCCTGCACATGGGTCGGGGCAATCCCAAGCACAAATACAGGCTGAGTGGAGAATGAATCTGGAGCAGCCCTGAGGAGAAGGCGTTGGGGGTGTTGGTTGATGAGAAGCTCAACATGACCCAGCAATGTGTGCTGGCAGTCTAGAAAGCCAACCATGTCCTGGGCTGCATCCAAAGCAGTGCGACCAGCAGGTCGAGGGAGGGGATTCTGCCCCTCTGCTCCGCTCTGGTGAGCCCCCCCCTGCAGTACTGCCTTCAGCTCTGGGGTCCTCAGCACAAGAAGGACATGGACCTGTTGGAGCAAGTCCAGAGGAGGCCATGAAGATGATCCAAGGGCTGGAGCACCTCTGCTGTGAGGACAGGCTGAGAGAGTTGGGGTTGTTCAACCTGGAGAAGACAAGGATCCCAGCAGACCTTAAAGCAGCCTTCCAGTACCTAAAAGGGCCTACAAGAAAGCTGGGGAGGGACTTTTGACAAGGGCATGGAGTGATAGGATGAGGGGTAACAGTTTTAAACAGTAAGAGGAAAGATTTAGATGAGATATAAGCAAGAAATTCTTCCCGGTGAGGGTGGTGAGGCTGTGGCACAGTTGCCCAGAGAAGCTGTGGCTGCCCCATCCCTGGAAGTGTTCAAGGCCAGGTTGGATGGGATTGTGAGCAACCTGGTGTGGTGGAAAGTGTCCATGACCATGGCAGGGGGGTTGGAACCAGATGAACTTTCAGGTCCCTCCCAGCCAAACCATTCTATGGATCTTTTGAAATTCTATGATCCTGAAGATAGCCTCAGTGCTCCTCACTTGCTGGCGGGGCATGAGGAGACAGATGAAGCAGGCAGGGGAGTAAGACTCTGGTAACAGAGAGATCAGTAGAAAAACTCTTCTTGTTCTAGTATGGAGTCCAGGATTTTTCCTTCAGTGTTGTGTTTGTTTATTAAAGCCTCCCAGGTGTGCACCAGTAACATAAAACACTTATGCTCTGATATTTCAGAATCCTAGGTACCGTCAATACAAGAATGGATCTGCCTGTGCAAATGATGTAGAGCACATTAGAAACGCTCTTCTTTGAAGTCCACATTTTGGATGATTCTGCATAAGCTTTTACCGATCTGTGTCTTTCTGTTTCCCTAACATCCCTTTCTCACTCCACACTTAAACTGAGAGATAACTACTACCATAACTACTTCCATGACTTTTTTTTCCTAGGTCTTGATGTGGTTCCTGTGTAAAGACACTTAAAGGGAAGACAATTATGTTACCCATTTGAAATCCTCCCTTCCTTTGCTCAGACGGATCTAAAAATAGTATCCCAGTAAGGAAAAATCTGTCCCAGAATGAAATTTTGGCCCAAGCAATGCCAATGACAAAATCTCATCACATTTAATTAGGCACATGGTTCTATTCTTCACTTTAAATACATGTTAAATGGAAATTTAATTATACCTTTTTGCACTGCTACAATCCACTATTTTTTTGCTCTGAACTCTTGACCTTCCCCTGCAATGTCTCAAGCATCAAGGTTCTGTTTGTTCGATTTAATTGCCTAAAGGCAAGTGAGTCTGATGTGTTCCTCTTTGCCTTGATGATGCAAGTGCTGTTAATTGAGAGTAGTTGATTATAACACAAAGCATGTTGCTGTGGGAGCTGGAAAAATTGGGCCAATATGTGGAGTCCTGGGAGATGATGAGCATCTTTAAGTTTTTAAGGAATCAATGCAAGTTGAAAAAGCTGAAAGGCATGGCTATGGTCAGGAAGTGAGCAGATGCATGCAGTGATCACGCTCCTGGAGGGCGGCAGGGACATGTCCTTCATGTCCGGCTGGACCTGTCCGTCATGTCCTTCCCTAAAGACATGTCTTTTCCCTGTAATACTCTTATTAATGAGTGAAGAGGTAATGTTGTTTTTCTCAGATGAATGTTTGCAGTCATCAACATACTCCTGAATTTCTCAGTTTGATCAGGTTACAAGTAATTACCATGCATCACATCACCTGGAGTGCCATTATGCAAATTTGCATATGGCTTGAATCCTCTGCTTAGACAAATATTTATCATTCTTTAAAGCTTCTCTTGGAAAAGAACATCGTACCTTCTGTTCTCACTCATCACTTCACATGTACCATGATTTAAACAGAAGCCACAGCTCAAGGGAAGGTCTGTGGAGAAAAGGTCTTGTGCCTGCAGAGAAATTCCTTTCAGAATTCTGTAAGAATAAGGGAAAAATCATAAATAAATACCATATAAAACCAAACATATAGTTTAATAGTCCACTGTGCTGGTTTTGGCTGTTTGAAATGAATTTATCCCTCTTCTCCCAGCTTCCACTCCGCGTACTCTAGGGCTGCTCTTGAGCCTGACCGAGAACGTTCGGTAATCACTGAAGGAATGTTATTACAGAGCAAGGCTTTCTCCCATCAAAGTTGCTGGAATATTTGCTGCCATCCAAAAAAGCTAGATGTTATCCTTGCCTTTACCAGTTCATAAACTCTCTCAGTGAAAGCTGATAGAATAAAATATGTAGTGGAAAGTCTGTAAGAATAACAAGCAAGAAAGGTATGGTCTTAATCAGGTTACTTTTGGAGGTATTAAAGGATTATCTGCCTAAGAAGTAAATGATGACTAGCAATGATACTTCTGCCCCAAAACTAAGCGGCCAGTACACAGTTGCCATCTTTAAGTTTCTGGAGCACAACTCATTTAGAGATCCAGGCAAGCCACACACTGGCAAGTGCAAACACACTTGGTTTTGGTGGAAAGAGAAGGAGCAAAGAGAGAGGGTTCTCTTCTATTAAAACTTTGGGTTTAAAGAGGTATCAAACTTCATTTGAGATCCAGGCATAGCTTGAAATTGTAGTCATTTACAAACTCCCAATCTTGGCTGCTTCTGAACGGCCAGGCGGAGGAGGAGGCCACACAGGGAGATGACAGAGACAGAAGACACAGGCTATGCCTGCTTGGTGTGTCCTGTCCATGCATGGTGCTTGTGGGGTCTGCGGAGGGTCAGCAAATCTCTCCATACCGCAGTGATGAGCTGCTACCTCTGGAACTGGAGTCCTGTAAACATTTCTGTTGATTGGGCAGAGAAGTACCAAATGTTGGTGAATGTAACAAGTATTCACCACTGATTCACCCAACTAAAAGTCATTTCACCCATTCAGAATAACCAAATTGCTGAGGGCCTTGTGTACTGCTCTTCTTGTTCATGTTGGTACTTCTCATGGGGTCTCAGAAGAAGGTAGCACAGCACCATCACATCACCACACCTCCCCTTGTCATTGCAGGATCCCTCTCGCATTTTGGAGATGAAATCCCTGTTCTGTTTACCTGCACAGACTGAATAGCAGACTTCTTTTCCCCCAGTTCTTCTTTGTTCTTTCCTACAAAGCCCTGCAAAAGATATGTGGTGCCTTCCCAAAAGACACAAGGTAATGCAGCTTCAGATTAATGCAGGACTAGTATCCAGGAAACAGAGGAAGAAAATGCAGCTTTTTCCAAATTATAACAAGAAACTAGCTTAATTTTATGTAAGTCGGGCTGATCTGGTATAAAAATAGGTAGATAAACCAGAGAAGGATAATTTGTATCGTAAGAAGGGAACTTAAAATCACTTCCAGAGGCTAGCAATCTTGATTCTATCAGCTGAAGCAAGGAATACAAAGACATACACATTCAGATAGCAATTTGAGATGCCTTCAAAGTGTCTTTAGTCAAAAGGGCGGTAGTGAGGAAATTTCTGCTAAGTAGAAATTAGTAAAATAACGATTTGTTCATTTTCTTACCTGTTTTTCCTTAATTGTCTTCTTTGTCGTGTGAAATTTATAGCCCAAGTTGAACCAGAACATAGTAGTACGTTGTTAATGGCTTACATAAATCAGGTAAATTAGCTGGTTTTACCATTTTTCTTCTTGAAAGCTTTAAGATCAATTTGTGTTGTCTGCCTAGTTGGAAGAAAAATGTCTGTGCCTTTGTCTGTTGAAAATGTGGGAGCTGCAGGAACTGTTGTACTAACCCACCTGTTTCTTAACATATGATTTTCGTAAAAAAATCACCTGCTCTAGAGTGGTCTGCCCATGCTTCCTCTTAGTACTGGGATATGCTCAGAGCTATGCACTGGGTATAAAAGAACTTTAAAACACTGTCATTCTCTTAAGTCTTTAAATCCAGTTTCTAAGCAAATGTTGCACAAGACTTTCAAACATGGTGAAGTATTATTGCTTCCTTTGTTTTGGAGGTGCTTTGTTTCAGAAACCTTAAAAAGACCCTGATTTTCAGAGGGAAGATGCTGACCTTGCTATCACCTTGGACACCAAGTTCCTATGTGGTTAGTTGCATCCCATGAAAGTAAGTAAATCCCTGTTGTGTTTCAGACTAGTGAATGTCCATGAGCAAACCAGGAACTGAACCCTCACTAGGGAATGGCAAGTAACTATTATAATCACTGAGCAGCCTTTCTTTTTACACTGGAGTTAAACTGTTAGACCCTCCTTAAACCAAATCCTGCTCTACTTACTGTACTTCATGCACTTCATGTACTTTGTGTACTTCAGCTGACTTGAAAGTCTAGTTGGTAGGCAATGCTCTGAGGAACAGTGTGTCCATCTCTACTGCTTCCATCATCAGTGGTGGAGAGCATGTCATGATTTTGAGGTAAGTACTGTCAACTTCCTCAAGTCCGTAATGTGCATGGTGTCTGTGCCCAGGTTACTTCCTTGGCAGAAGCTACCTTGTCCAGCCCAGAAGTTACTAACATATATATGTGGTATGGATCATCAGGGCATTGCACTTGCAGGGACAGTCTGAATATTGCTGCATCCAACGAACCCTGCAATATAGATTTTCCCACTTCCTGCTTCAAAGCATGTAATATTTTTGCTTCATTAAACACTTCTAATGTTATCCCAATAACATCAAAAGCACTAGAGCAACAAGGAGGAGATCTCAACAATGTGTTAAAACCAGCCAGTAGAATCTTCCACTTTCCCAGTGAAGACAATAATGATGTTTTGTGAGACCGATGAAAAGCAAGTGCTGTCCACAGGGTTGGTGTCCACTACGAGACAGTAAGACTCCAGCCAGCTCAATAGCATTCCCTGCAGCCAAAGAGAAAGAGCTCTCACTGTGGAGTCCCACTGGCCCCTGATCCTTGGTAGGCTAAACCTCCCCACTCTAAGCAGCATGAATCTCAGATGAACAACTAGAATGGATAGCTAGATTGTTTAACCTATGAACTTACTGCAGGAGGTTTAAATACATCGTATATAGAAAGAAACACCTAGCCTCTGCAGGCCACCAGGGTTGATATTCATATTGCACTCTTTCTTCTGTAGCGTGAAGGCAGTCGTTCCCCAAAGATGAAAATTGCAAGGCAAACTTATTGTACTGTCACACTGCATGCCACCCAGCACAGGCAAAGCTACCATATGTTTCCTGTTTCGGTATCATTTTATTGTGTTAACGCTCTTAGAAGGCTGACTGCTATTTCATCTGCTATTTTTCTTGACAGAGAAACACAGTTATAAAACATGAGCCATCTCCATCATGTACTGTTGTTGAAGAGAACAGTATTTGAGGGCAATAGTAAGTCTGGAATTATTTCAAAACTTCATTTGACTCCAGACAATAAATGTTCTCTTCCTCTATTCTCTTGTTTTTCATGAAAATGTGGATTTTCATTTCCTAAATTAGCAGAATAAAGAACATAATCTTTGTCATATAATCAATTTCATGGGATAAAACTTCATTGTGATTTCATCCTTTCGTTCATTCTATTGTGACCGTGTTTGCACTTTTACATTTTGCAGTATGCCAGTGGTCATTTCTGTCGGGACTGGATTACATAGCGTAGACTTAGTAACTAAATTTCCATGAATCTAAAGTCCTGTTTCATTCCATCTTCTAATTTCATTTCTTCTGAATAATTTAACTCTTGTTCACACAAGCAAAAGTGGATGTAAAGCCCGTAGTACGTTTATGAGACCATGCAGAACATATTCAAAGTTCCTTCTTCCCTGTCTCCTTCCTCCCCTCCACACATATGTTTCAGGAGGAGAAAACAATGCTCCTCCTCAGAAGTTGTTGGGAGGACAGAAACTTTAAAGGAAAAATGTTCATGCACGTGTAACTATGGGAAAAAGTCTGTTTCAGACTGACCATCAAGCTGCAGTCTAGGACTAGCCCACTTTGCCAGAGAAGCCACAATTTTCAACCCCATCGCTCCAGACTCTGGAGAAGACTTCAGCTTCAAGCTCTCCCTAACAGTCAATGAAGAGATACCATCTCCAAAGGTCTGATATCTGAACATAGAAGACTAATACCAGTGTTTATTTCCATCCATTGACTGTCAATGACACCCTAAATATCTGCTAGGTTGTTGAGCTGATGAGCAGTTAGAAAAAGGTAGCTTCCTTAACAATGAAAAGTGGCCATTTATCACCAATTATAATACTTAACAGAATGCATGTCAAAATAATACAATTAATGTCTTCAGAAGACAAGAAAGATTCCCGTCAAACTCTGACTATCAAAATGGTCTCCAGCCTTACCCATGGGCAAAACACTGGAGTAGGACTGTGCTGCTGACAGCTCCATCTTTGCATAATGCCAATGTATATAAACATGGTCTGAATCATAGAATCAT
>NW_009610217.1:0-23806 GCF_000690535.1 Cariama cristata
ACTACCTGAAAGGAGGGTGTAGCGAGGCGAGGGTTGGTCTCTCCTCCCCGGTAACAAGCGATAGGACAAGAGGAAATGGTCTCAAGTTGTGCCAGGGGAGGTTCAGGCTGGACATTAGAAAGAACTTCTTCACTGTAAGAGTTGTTAAGCATTGAAATGGGCTCCCCAGGGAGGTGGTGGAGTCATCATCCCTAGAGGTGTTCAAAAAACGTTTAGATGTGGCGCTTCAAGACATGGTGTAGTGGGTTTAGCGGGCATGGTGGCATCGGGTATATGGTTGGACTTGATGATCTTTGAGGTCTCTTCCAACCATAATGACTCTATGATTCTAAGGGGTTTCAACCACAAAAAAATGCAGCTATAAAATAAAGGTGACTGGGGATAGGTATGGTTTCTGGGCCACTTATCACGTCTCTCATACCTAGAGCTAACAGGCACAGGGGTGGTGGACACTGGCACTGATGTCAATGTCACAGCACTGTGCAGGATAAGGTAAAATGTTTCTCCTTTCTTTTGAGTGAGATTGCCTGGTGGATAGCCTCAGCAAGCAGACTACAATTTTAGCTGGCAGGAAGAAGGCTGCCAAAACTCCCAGCTAAATAAAAAACAGCCATTGTTTCTTTGATTAAAACATCCCCTATGCTTGCTAAGGTAAGAATTGCACATTGTTATGATAGTTCCTCTCAAAATAATGCACATCACACCTAAACTTTAAGAGAGATGATTCCCAGTTTCAGCAAACACAGATATATCCAATTTGCTTGAACACCCTGCTGTGATTCAATGCACACCCATGTAGGCTCCCAGCTATTCAGTAGCTGCCTTAGTTGTTAAAACCAGTAACTATGAAAGCCAGTGGAGCTAGTGGGAAAATAACAAAAATTACAGACTAGAGATGTATTTGTGACACACTGTCAACAGCAACTCACGACATGCTCCCTACCAAAATTTGATTTGCCCTGTGATTTTTATCTCAAGTGAACAACATCTTCAGGATTGAAAATAAAAGCAATTCTGACTTGTCAAGAGCAAATACCTAAAATCACCAGAGCTTTACTGTGAGAGACGAATGTCCTGTTGATGCCTATGTCAAAAAGTTAAGTAACATTAAGATATAGATCCATAAAAGCACTGCCATGCGAGCAAATGTGGATCTAACAATGCACATGGGACAATTATCAGGAAAGCACTTTTAATGGCTTTTGAACTTTTTGTGTATGCGTGTGATTCAATAGAAAGAAACAAGTCAGAGAGTTAGCCTCATACAGTCTACCATCCGTGCCACAAATCACACTAATAAAAGCTTCTCATTTACGCTTTCTGACAAAGTGAGGCTTTGGATCTCTTCATAAGAGGGAAGATCCCAACAGAAGAAACTGCCATAGTTTCAAAGCCTATATATCTTTTTGGTTTAATTGTACGAGCGTCGTGACTCTGTCAGGACGAATATGAACAAGAGGTTTCTGTCCAGAGGTTTAGGTTTTACATCTGGAAACATATATACATTCCTTTGTCTTTCCATATGCCCTTTCAGTCATCTCGCAGACACATTAATTAAAATCTCTGCACAAGCTCCTGGAAACATCTACTGCATGGGAAGTGGCTGCCTCCCCCAAAGACTGCCTAAAGGTCTTGTAGTCCTCTCATATATGTCCTACTGGGTACTTGCCAACAAGGGATACTGTCACTAACAAAGAGAAGAGATTTCTGTGCTTTGCAGGAGCATGGCAATGGAAATATTATTTAAACCATTATTATGTTTATTCACTATTCTGTTACCACATGAAGGAACTGTGAACTCATATCAGTATTAAACCCTTGCGCTTTAAATAGAAAATATTCTGCAAATCATGTACAACAAGATGTTTTCATCTTCTTTATTACTCTTTTGATATCGATATGTTTTAGCTTGGCAAGATCTTGTTTAGTACCTCTTTCTTTGGCTCTTCATTGAAAAACAGTTCCTGGAATTTAGAAAAAAATATCTTTCCTAAGAAATTTATTTGAAAACTATTATAGATTAAGCAGGGTCAGTTTGCCCTATCCTATTCTCTCAATTTGCTTTTTTTCAAACTCACACAGATCTCTTTACCCTCTTTTCAGTGTTTAAATGATGGTTAACCATGTAGGAGACAAAAATAGACAAAGTAATTGCCACTTGTTCCTTTGTCTCATTGTGTCATGCTGTGCTATAAATGTATTTAATCTGGCCAGAACTAAAGGGGTAAAACCTAATTTAATAGCTATCAATCAAAGGTAGGAAGCTTACAAGAAAGACTGCAGTTCAGGCTCAAATCTACTGAAGGGGAAAAAAAACCAAAACCAAAGCAGTATGGCTAAGACTGTGAGTCTATAGGAACTTTCAAGAAAATCTGATTTCCTGTCAAAACTTATTCATGGCCAGTTTAATCATTGATGCTTCCTTCAACTTAAATACCTTGCGTCTCTTCCTTGTATTTATCTTTTTTCATTCCACTATTGTCAGTTAGTATCTTTACCCATCATTTGCTATAACAAGCAAGCCAGCCTTTCCTGACCTCTCACAAAGGGGAAGTCTGCAATGTCTGTCTCTTCATGGAAGAGAACAGGATTTTAAAAAAGAATAAAGTCCTCTTCTTTTCACCTATTCTGACCCAGTTCAAGTTAATTTTTCTTGGACTTGGATGGCCAGAGATATGTACTTGTTTTTATATGATAACCTGGTAGCGTCTCATTCCAGAGTGTTTACAGTTTCTTCTTGCCTGGGAGTTCTCTCCTTGTGTAGTCTGTAATCACATACTTCTAATATTTCTTGTTTCGCTATTTTTTTGCAGAAGTGTTACTTTTACAGGTTTTCTCTAATGGAAAGTATACTGTCATAACTCCTGAACCCTTCATCTTCAGAAATATCATTGGAAACAAATTTAGAATATTCTGAGAATCCTTGTACAGTATTAATTAACTGATCATCACTAAAAATTTGAAAAGGGCTCATAGCTCCATCAGCTTTACTGTCTTTAGCTAAGAATTCTATCCAACTAAAATGAAAAAAGAGGTTTGTCCCAAAGGAAATATCATGCAATTCATACATTTTTCTTACCATAGTACTCATGGTGCTTACCATCATTTTACTCTGTATATTTTGATTTTAGTAATTTGTTTAAAATGCTGACTTTTATATTACTTCTGTCTATATGCTTAATTTTGCATATGCTGTAGGTCACATAAGTTGGGAACAACTCTGAAGAGATTTATTCTTGCATGGCTGTCAACCTTAAGATTCGAACTTGCAAGCAAAAAATATCTGAATGCATCTCACCTGGATTGCTAATTCATTAATAAATGTTGTAGGCTTCAGTCAAGACTTAAATGCTAAGTACTTATGAGATAATCAGTAATAATTAATCCACAAAAAGATAATAAAACCTAGAGCAGCATCTGACAATTAATTTGAACAAATCAGAAAATGAAAATAAGTTGTCAGGTCTGCAAGAGTACAGCAGTGTCTTAACTATCTCAGGTGTTACTTGAACATTTTCTACCCTCTACTGTGAAGTTTCTGTTGCAGAATAGGATTTAAGGACTGCTCTTTAAATCTATGAAATATGGCAAACTGGGGAGGAAGTGTATTTCTACTGTTACATGTAAATTGGGAAGATTACTGTGTCATTATTCCTCTGATTCCATTTTTTCCTTGATCCCTGATGGATAGTTACAAAGGTGCTTACAATGTTCTCAGTCTGAATTTCCTGGTTTAAAGCACTCCCTGCCATTGCAGAAGGAAAGTTAAACAGTTTTTTGACTGAGAAGAGCACTTCAGAGAAAAGAAAAACATGGCTGAAATTCTGAGACATCCTGAGATAAAAAAAAACAGCTATCTATGTGTCACTGTTTAAGGCTGGGCTGGCACTTAAAATGGGTGGCAGACGTTCACTGTGAACCCCTCCCTCCCCTCGGGAGGGGAAGGCACAGAGGAAGGGGCGAGAGACTTGCTAATACTGCTAATAATGGAAATGAAAGGAAAAGCATACAAAACAACACCGAGTTTCCTGGCGATGGTCGGGGAATTGCAGGCCATGGCAGCTCGCACCACTGCTGCAGCAGGGCAGGCACCTGGACCTCCTGGACTGGACTCCACAGCCGACAGGAACTGGATTCAGGAATGCACGGATCGGCGTTGGAGGCAGGAGAGCGAGCAGGGTCCCACAGGGACACCAGCTGTGAAAGAAGAGAGAGTGACCCTCGTGATCCCTGAGCTTTATACAGAGGATGAGGTGGATGGGATGGAATACCTCGTTGGTCAGTTTTTGGTCACCTGCCCCATCTGCACTCTTCCGCAGGTGTGACCCTTTTATGACTTTTTATTTGTTTAATAAAAGAGGGCCAGCAGTGGCCTTGGTTCTCATGGGGATAAGTATAAACATGGGGCTTTCTGCATACCAATCCTACTGATACTTCAGGAGCAACTATAAACATCGAGCTTTATCAAGTCTGGAAGCAGACACTGTCTGAAAAACATGTAGCTGTAGTTTCAGAAAGTACAGTTCCTTACAAGAAACTTAACTGAAGTTAAAACTCCTGAAAGGAGAAATAGTCCTGTTTTAGCCAAACCAGAACATTAGGTTTTATGGACAAAGTTAGCCAAAATACAAATGGTAGAGAGAAGAGGTTGAAAGTAGCCTTTTTGCTTTTTTTTTCTGTACAGCGTTGATCAGTTTAACATAGTAAAAATAAAATTCTATGAGTCCAAATTGAAGTACCAGATCGATATTGAAGGAGGAAAAAGTGCGTCTCCATCCTCTCGTAATAGAGGTGCCCACACCAGAGTTTATCTATTAATGTTTATTAAACCAATAAACCTTTAGCTTCCCAGAGTTTCCTAGACTTTTGATGTGGCCTGCGAGTGAGGAAAGCAAAGACTACCAATAACTGAAGAAAGAGCAAAGATGAAACAGAGGCAGAAATGATTGAGGCTGAAGAAGAAAACTGATTTGAAGCAGGGATGGATTAATTATCATGTCTTTTATAAAAAGATTTTTTCTTCCTACTCCCAAAACAGCAGGCACAGACTTTTTTCTTGTTCAAACTGATTTCAGTGTTGAGGAAGAGAGCTCAGGCTTTGCCATCTTTTGAACTTCACTCACTGTATGTGAAGAAGAGAGTTTTATAATTACATTTTTGAGAAGGAAGACCATATTAGAAGCAGGACACTTTTCCTCTGCTGCATTTGTTAATTGTTAAATAAGTAATGGAAGAGAACAGACTATCAGCCTTTCTTTACCCAGCACAGCACAAACCACATAGATGTGAAGAAAGAAGTTGCTGATCTGAAGGGCTCTCTCCTTCCTTCAATTCAGACAGTAATAGATAGCAGCAGGAGATGCAGCTTTACATCACTTTTGCTGTCGGAGACAGTAGTAACTACATCTATGGAGAAAGTGAAGAGGAAGCAGGGCACTTGATTCCTAATTTCCTTAAATTCTTTGATGTAAGAGTGAGGAAAGGGTCGACTTTTCACTCAGGTCCTTACATTTCCAAATGCTGGTGCTAACAAGCATGCAGAGAGCCCTGGGAGCACTTGCAGCATGGGTAATTGCACATTCTAACACTGAAGTGCTGGGATTGAACAGAAATACTTGAGAGGGAGGTGATTTCTTCTTGGTTGTGACCATTCTCTGTATGAATTCTGATATTTCAGCTAATCCAGAGATAACTCTGTTTTGTAAGTCTGTCAGCTAGCCAAAAATTCCTTTAATTTAAAGTCAGATTGGTTGTTGCTTTCTATAAGCATACTGAGTGAGAGCTGGTATTACTCAGAACCACTGCAAATGTGTCAGATGCCACTGCTAGTCACTGTTGTCAAATATATGATGGAGCTGTCATATAAATTTCATTTTTTCCTAGCCAGAGTCAGTGCAAGGAAACAGTAGTGAGGTATTGACTTAAAGTCCTGTCTCCAGTTATTTGCTGAACAGGTTAACAGCTGTGTAATGTCTGGCCTTCAGAAGCACAAGAACATTTCTGGGGCTTCCAGGCAGTAGTTTCTTATGCTCTCTCTATATTAACTATTCTGTGGGTTTTTTTCCTTTCTTTTTTTTCTTTTTTTCTTTTCACGGCTATGGACAGGTAAACTAAGAACTGCAATGGTAGCGTTTTTTATTTCTGTACTTTCCAGGCAGAGCCTGCAGTGTGAATCTCCACTCACATCAAGGTTATAAGCCTGTGGCGTCATTCTGGGAGCATTTGTCACTGAGCACCCACAAAATACAGCTCTTTTTCTCTGGCCTTCAAAAAATACAAATTATGCTGTGTTACCTGCCAAGGGCTTCTTATTGAATTTGGGGCTAGGAGGATCATAAAATGGAACAAGTGATTTTGAAACTTGAATCTGTCACTCATAGTTCGACTTGAAATCAAACTAGTGTTTTTTCTCCATAGTGAAACAGTACAAAATTAAGTGATTATCACTCAGGAAAATAAATAATTTCTTATTCCATATTTGATTATTGATATGTCTCAGTATTTAACATTAAAAATTTTCATTTTTAAAAAAAAAAAGAAATATTTCTAACCTCAGATAATAGTACAAAGAATTCAAGAACTAGGTTTCTGCTATTACTAGTATTTACATACCTGCTTAATTATGCAGTGCAGGTCAAATTTGTTTGATAGAGAATGTTTTGAAGAGTTAGGAAGAAATCAGAGTAGCCTTAAGTTTCGGCATTGAGATTGTCCAAGATAAAATAGACAGTGTCCTTGAAGGCTTCCTGTCTTATTGTCGTATTGCTGGCACACATTTTCCCCAAATTTCTAAGTAGAATTCACCTTAGGAACCTTACTTGTCTTTTTCACTTCCATTTAACTATAAGAGAAGAAACAATTTGTGATTATCGCAACACCACTTTGCTGCAAAAAACTACCATCATGTTCTCTCCTCGATGAGGAAAAAGAGGAGTGCAGTCAGTAGACAGGTCAAGGAGTCTGGTGAAAACACAGTCTAAAAAGCCTGAGAAATGGATGCCCCCACCTTCTATCCTGAGTAGGAAACAATGGCAATTAACATATGCACTTTTGTTTGTTTGTTTTTTAACTGGATGCAGAGCAGAACCAAAGCTGCAATGATTTCCAGTGCCTAACCAAATTCCCGAGACAAGAGTATGAATGTACAGAGGAAATGCCAAAGTACTCACAAAGGTTTTGAGAAATCCAGAAAGAAAAGACATTTTTGAATGCTGATCTCATTCTTTCCCCCCTTTTCCCCCCATGTATGTATAGGAGATATAACATTAAAGCTTTGTCCTGGTTTGGCTAAAACAGGGCTATTTTCTCCTTTCAGGAGTTTTTCTTTCAATCAAGACCCTTCTAAGTAACTGCACTTTCTGAAAGTACAGCTACATGTTTTTCAGACACTGTCTGCGCTTCAGGCCTGATAACGCTCGATGTTTATAGTTGCTACTGAAGTATCAGTAGGATTGGTATGCAGAATGGCCCATGTTTATACTTATCCGTATGAGAACCAAGGCCACTGCTGGCCCCCCTTTGTTAAGCGCGTAAAAAGTCGTAAAAGGGTGGCACCTGCGGAAGAGTGCAGATGGGACAGGTGACCAAAAACTGACCAACGAGGTATTCCATCCCATCCACATAATCCTCAGTAAAAAGCTCAGGGATCACGAGGATCTCGCTCTCTTCTCTCACAGCTGGCGTCCCTGTGGGACCCTGCTCGCTCTCCCGCCTCCGACCCCGATCTGTGCACTGCTGAATCCAGTTCTTGTCAGCTGAGGAGTCCGGTCCGGGATGTCCGGTTGCCCGCCCTGCTGCAGCAGCAGTTGAGACCCTGTGGGCTAAGACCTGCGGCCTGCAATCCCCCGACTCTCATCGGGACACTCAGTATCGGTTTTGTATACATTTCCTCTGATTTCCACTATTAGTAGTACCAGTATTAATACTTTATACTATTTTCCATTATTATTGTATTATTAAAGTAGTTTTAATTTCCAATCCATAAGTCTCTCTCCCTTTTCTCCGTCCTTTCCCCTCCTGGGGGGAGGGAGGGGGTTAACAGAGAGCGTCTGCCGCCCGTTTTAAGTGCCGGCCCAGCCTTAAATGGTGACAAGCTTATATTTTACTGGGAGACAAAATGAATTAATCCTTTAAGCACCACAAGAACCATGCTCAGAAGGAACTAGATTATTTTAGGTTGTTATTCTGAACAATAGCTGACATTATTCACTGGTGGACTGCCCTTCCATTTGTGCATGGGAAATGTGGTGACTGTGCTGTTCACGAAGTTCAGGGTTAAGTTATGAGAAAGAGGACGTCCATCCCCTCACAGATCTCATCTCCTGTAGAAAATCTGGTAATAATTTTTCAGTCCCCAGTAACCTTTTCAACTGGCTCTCACCATATACAAGAATGCAGAGCCTTAGTTTTGAGAAGTCCTTGAAAAGTGAGACCACTGCTTTTCAGAGGTTCATGCAAAGAAAAATTATCAGAGTATTTAAATATCACCTCTGCCTCTCTGCTAGTTTTCAGGACTTAACACAGCACATGTCCTAAAGCATGTAATGCAAAATAGTTGCAACACATCAATTGGTACCAAGCAGTGCTAACTGAAGTTAAATGACTTTTTATTACTTTCTTGTCAGTAATTTTTCACCCTTTGGCTAATTCAAAAAAATCTCACAAATATTCAGTCAGAAAAGATTTTGTTGTCTTGTAAAAAGCAATCAGCTTTTCTGGAAAGAAATCTGAAAGATAGACTTCTCTAATGACCTGCCATTTCTTCCGACAATATGACTTAGATTGAGGTCTGCATAATGGTTAGCTACTTTTAGGAAATGGCAGCTAACAATTCAGTTGCAGGGAGATCCTTCAGCTTGCATATTATTGCAACAAATTTTATTCATTTTCATACATATATACATTTCAGCAACATACCTAATTTAAAAATCAGAGTTTAAGTAAGAAATGAACAGCAAGCAAAAATGCCTTACTGTGACTGATTGCGTTAGTTATAGTATTGCTTCAGGTGTAATCAGGATTATTTGTCTTTCTGACATTACCACAATGATATGAGATACAGTATGCTAATATGCCTATCTTGGTTTATAAGTTGTTATTAGTCCTTTGTTTCTTTTGGTCTCTTAATTAGTGACCGTTGTTTAAAGTCATCCATCTTTGCTCACTTTTATGCAAATATTCCAAATTATTAACGATAATGTCAATAGGGTCATGTTTATCCATTTTTTCCCAGAAAATATTTTTCTAAAAGCCTCATTTTACCACTGTTGTTCACATGGAACAAAACTTATTCTGTTAATCAATCTAGCTGTTTTGAAGAGCAAAGAATTACTGCCTGTGAATTTAAATTATATATGTGCTGTATCAATAATACATAAATGAACGCTTCCATCAATTGTACATCAGTATTTTCACAGAATACTATGGAGTGGCACACAAAATAAGCAGTGCTGACAGAATGACCAGCATGCAGCTAAGCAGTTGTAATTTTTTTTTTTAAATCAAAAATGCTTTCATTTGCATTGAATGAAAAAGAAATATCATAAAAACAGTAGGAAAAAATCTTTTATGAGTCTATAAAATATCTCTTTTCTAAGGACTGACTGTTAGTTTCCCATCAGTTGTGTCTGTGTTCACTGGCGATCTGTGAGGGACTGGAAAGTGGTCACAAGTCCTTTCCCCCACTGGAGAAGGAGGTACCTGAGTGGAGGGCAGGAGTGAGCAGATGGAGCTGAGCAAATCTGGATGGCCATTCCCTGACCTGGGGACTGTAGGACAGCTCTGTTTTCCTCCTTCCTCCTTTCTTTCACTTGTTCCGCTTTATAGCTTTGGCAGTGACAGTGAGAACAGCTAACTAAAATTTTGTGAAGGAAGATGTCGTGCGATCAAAGCATTCACTCAGTGTAATTCAGCACACTCTAGTAAAGAGTTACAGGGGTACATTTTTTTTCTGCCTCATGCCATGGCATTTCCCAGGAGATGGCCCTTTTATGCCTATCTGGGTTCTGTGGTTTCCCCGATGGAGGTGACTGTCTGATGTATAAACCTTGTGTTTGTAAGTACAGTGAAAGCGCCTCTGTCCTTGTCAATCTTACTTATAAGCAGGATGCTTATTTTACTATGCTGTTACGTCAGCTTAATAGTAAGGGCCTGAGTGGCTTTGCAAGACTGAAAAAATACAAACTTATTAATGAGCTTTGAAAAGTAATTCTTACTGGCACCAAAACTGTATGTGGAATGACTGAGAGAAAAGTAATTTGACACATTTCTACTCATTTATGAACTAAGAGAATATTGCATTTGAACACACATATAATTAGCTTTGTAACAAAGCTGATTTTATAAAATTGTTTGACTGGTTTTTGAAAGGTATACTCTAATTTTTTTTGTGGAATTGGTAGGCTTTTTTTCATTTATTTTTTAACACTTAATGGGAAGTTTATGAATTATTTTCACTACTAAGTACATGCAACATCTCTTGATTAAGATAGCTGCAATGAACCGTTCTTATGAAATCTCTTTAGCATACCTAATTCCAGTGCTTCCCAGTAGCATGGAAACAAAAAGTGATCTTTCCTTAAATGCCAGAATGAGCCCTGTTCATAGCTAAGGAAGACTTCTTCTTTTGTGGAAGAAGAACAGGAGAGTGACATTGATGAAGCAACACTTCTAAAGTTTTCTCTGGCACTTCAGACAAAATCAGTACCACAGAGTTCCATCTATCCTTTTGTAAAAAAGAATCTGTAATTTTAAAAGTATATAATACCTCAATTATCCATATTTTTAATTGGTTTTGGACAAGGAATGTATGGAAAAGGAAATACTAAACCCAAACTTTTTTCTGCTTCTGAAACAAACATAATGCATTAAAATAGGAATTTACCTTTTTGTATGAAAAAGCTCTCTGCTGTCACATAAACAGGCAGATTAGCAAATCAAATACAGGAATTGAAATCATATTACTGTGTTGATTTTTCAGAGTATATTCTCTCTGTCAGGAAAACCATCTGAAAACTGCAGTTTGCTTTCCTGGGTGTAATAAGAAGTGCGTTGGTATACATATACAAAAACATTTGAACATTAAAAGCAAATTAGCTTTATTTAGAACAAATTTTAAATTAAGAGTGAAGTTTCAGTACTTTGGGGTCTGATTACAGTTTTAAGAGTCTACAGTCTCTTCTCCAAAGACCTTTCAGTCCACATTTTAAATTATATGAAGTTAATGGGAATAAACAGTAATTCAAAATTAGTTGCTAAACAGTATCTGTAACCTGTAAAATATTAAGTTAATTCTCTGTGCTTAGAAATGATGGAGCTGTGTGTCTTCAGGGTATATTGTGAAATAATACAGAAAGCTGAGTTTGTATGTAAAAGTGGCATGGAACTCTAGGAGATATTTTATAAATCTAGCAAGTGGTGCTGGAGCAAGGCAAACTAAGTGCAGAACATTCAGAATAAGCAGAAAAGTGATAGAAGTCAAACAAAAAGAGAAAAGCAGAATTATGGAGTGCTGACAGTGAGGTATTGCCTTACCTCTTTAAGATATTATCATCTGTAGTCACTGAGGGCACTTTAGGTGGAAAGTTTTGTGTTCAGTTTCTGTGCCATGGTATGATATAACTTCTGCTGGTGTAGATCTGATCACCCAAGGACTTTATTTTCATTTTTCTCCTTCCACAAAGTGTCTCTCTCCCATTTGTTTATATATATTTTGCCTTTCTTTGTTGTAGTGCAGACACTGCAAGAAATTGATGGTACAACAAAAGCAATTTCTGTTCATTGTTTGACTATATTCATTGGGCATCCTGTATGAATAGAGCTGTCTACTAGAGAAATGCATTATTAAAGGTTCTGTGTTTGCAGTGGTCATATACTATTATTTAAACGTTTAGCATGTCTTCCTGTTAAAAGCACAAAAGAGAAGCTACTCCAGTATAGATGAGGCAATATCTAGATGTCTCTCACTTGAGAGTGTCTCTGCAGATATACTAGCCCTTTGGAACAATTTCCTTAATAGCTACAAGCATATTTGGTCATATGTGGCATAGATTTTGTTTGCCTTTAGTTAGGAACAGGTTGCTACTAAGAAAAGCAAAGGGCAGTTTGACTGAAACCTCTAATCTGCTTTTACTGAAGGTCAGTACCTTTGTGACATTGTTTTGCTCCAAAGCTCCAGCTTGCATTTCCGATGGAAACAGCCCTTTCTATGACCAATATTAGCCCTCTGTGAACATGTATTATTTATCATTTTATTGGAAGCAGCTGAGGATGCTCTAAAAATAGATGTGTGAAGTGATGGACAGCTCATGATTTGTTGGCATGGAATCAAGATGTGACAGAAGGGACCAGACGAGCCAATTGCATCCTCACTGCCAAGGTTACCATGGAAGCTTTAACTCTTTACATTCCCTTCGTCTCTCTTGCTCACGTAACTTGTGCAGTACACTTTAATTGTTATGGATGAAGTGTATTTCATAGTGTAAAATCTACCTGCCCACATTAACTGAAGCTGTCAGACATGATTTAGGTAGCTCTGTATATTCTGTAAATTCTCATAGAAGAATGGTTCTACCTCTGGCAAGGTCTTTGAGGCAAAAAAACAATAGACAGACAAAGTTGAAATGTAAATAAATGTTCATTTGTGTAAATGTAAATATATTTACATAGTGAGAATTTAAGGAAAAGATCCCTAGTGAGGAAGGAAAAGGAAGGAAATAGTAGACAGAGAAAATAAGGAAAAGTGAAATCTCTTACTTGAATCTCTTCAGCTGGTTTCTTTGTGGTCTACAAGTGTTCCATTTCTCACCCACTCTTCAGTTCAACCCATCCTCATAGTATCCTTATAACTCTGAACTTTTTTTCCTTTTCTGTCATTTCAATATATTTTTCTCCCTTGGCTATATACAATATTTAATTTAAATACCTCCTTGCTTAATGCAAGCATCCCACAGCTTCTTCCATGAACCACTCCTCAGGTTCTTCTACGCATGAACACTATATTCTATCTTTTCATTTTCACGGAGAGTATGTGGAGGAAATAATGGCTTTTAAGACTCCCTTAAAATATTGCACTTTCCCACCTGTTGATACCCAGAGTGGATGTAGTGATAGGAACCTTTTTCCTTTTTAACTTCCTATTTTCTTAACCAAGTAACAAAGAAGTCTGACAAGGGCTGTAGTATGCCTGCCCTCTTTCCATTTTTTTTTTTTTATTCCATTAGCCTCAGATTAAATATAAAAACAATTTTGCATATCAATAGATAGGTAAATGGCAATATTTAGTGTGTCTCATTTCTGGTACAAATAACTTTCCTCTTTTTCTCAGTACTTAAGTCCCAAAGGAATCTTGTCCTTTTCTCTTTACTTCTGTTGACTACAATCTGAATAAGAGAGGTGAAACTTTTAATCAGATTCCCTTTGATCTCTCTGATAGTACACAGCTAAATCTGTCACAGTTTCTGTCTCTGCCTTGGAATTTTCTTCTGCCATATTTCATCCTCTTGCTCTCTCACACACAATCACTAGAGGTTTTCAAATAAATGCTTAGGGTGGGAAAAGCAAATCTACTTAAGTTTTCACTAACTTCAGTCTCAGAAATATCTGATCCATTTTTATTTGGACCTACAAAATAAATATGTATTCTATCTGAATATTTCACATTTGTAGTACTTATAACTGCTTCTCATGGCAAGCAGTGCCATAATTTTAACTGAAATATGACTACCAGATCCAGCTAGAATGGTCTTGTCTTTCTCTGAGTTGAATGCATTGTCCCAAGATATGTTTCTTCCATGGCTTAAGGGTATGTCTTTGCCTGAATACAGTTTCAGAAATCTGGGATTTGTTTGGAGCTCCCAGACTTTACAGAGTGCCATGGATAATCTGAAAGTTTCAGCAAGGATGGAAAAAGAGGAATGCTGCAATTTGTTGGAACCTTCTAAACATCAGGCAGCTCATTTAAAGATGTAGCTCCAGTCAAGCTGACATCCAGACATGTGGTCACCAGACATGCTCAGGTCAGATTTTTGGCAGCTGGTCCTCACTAGGTCCCATGTGATTGTGCTGTGGGCAGTTCTGCACAAAACCCCAAGGGGTTCTCATAGATTGTGTACAACCAGCTAATGCAGTGCAAAGTAAGGAGGGATGGTTAACAACAATCAGACGGTGGATTCATCCTTTATTCTGTGATGTCTTCCAGTTGTTCCTCACAATGCTTGTATCAAGATTTGATACCACTTTGGGAAGAGGTTGGAACTAAGGCAGTGCTAAGCTGAATTCTTGCATTCTTGGTTATTTTTAGCTGCAGGATTACCACAAGCCTTTATATCATGTAGCATCCTATGCCATTTCAGCCAGAACATTTCCTTTAATGTCAAAGGGAGAATGGTTCTTCAGCATGAACTGAGAACCTTTTATTTTTTTCTGTCCTTTTTCTTTGATATGAAAGGATTCAAGTGAGAGTGAAGATCTCATTTTCAGACTGAAAAGAATTCAGGGAAGAATTGTTTTTTAAAAAATGAAATGTTAAATTATTTACCTAATTGATACTGTGGTGGAGAACACAGCAGGTAGAAATAAATACACAATTGTCAATCTATGTAGTGAATTTTTTCACACATTTGATTTTAAATAGTTTGTGAGCTTCAACAGTTGATGAAGCCATTACAGTTGAGATTCCTTATGAAGAAACTCTTTAAGATGACAAATTTCAAAGAGTTTTGGAGACTCTTTAATCTTAACCCCAGAGTCAGCTGTTACTCTGTAAAGTAAAAGTCTGCTTCTGCCTTTTTGAAATTACTTTTTTTTCACCGCAAGAGCTATACTCTACCTTCTCTTTTTCTGTCTTTCACAGCAGACTAACACACTTAAAGCAATTACAGAAATTGGAACAACAAAATTAAAGTGATGTCATAGACACTTTAAGCTTTATTGTAGCAGACAGACTGAATACCGGGATGGACAACAGGATATGCAGGTTATACTTTTGGCTCTATAATTGTGTTATGAAAAGCAGCTTATTACCTTTTAATTTACTTCCCTTTCTAAAGGTGAGCAACAAATATTTCTGCAGAACACTTTTGAGAAATACTTTGAGATTTTGGGGTATGTGTCAAGTCCTATGTACTATTGGTTACAATATGTGAAGAGCAGATATATATAGAAAGGAAGTAATTTCCAGAATACACTAAGAGTATGTTGCTGAAGTTGAATTCATAGTAGAAATTGAATTTTTCTTTGCATAGAATCCAAACCCTAGACAAGACTATTTACCCAAGAAAGTGCTATTTGTCAATATTCCTCTCAAGGTAAAATACCAGATCTCATCATCTGCTTCAATAAACCACATTAACAATGACATCTATTGCTTTTCACAGTGTTATTATTGCTGTTATCCCAATCACATGAAGTGAGATTAACTATGTTCACAGGTTTCTGATAAGGATGCAATAGGATGTACAAATAAGGTCTTTTCTTAAATTTAAAATAAAGGAGCAGAGAAAAAAAACACAATTGAAGAGCAGTGACTCATTTCTCTTAAAAACTGAGGTGCATGCCTATTCATGTACCTTCTATTTTTAAAAATGTAACGGCACTCAAAGGCACTCCATCAGCCTGTGTTCAAGCAGAAATATAGAGCTGAATTCTGTTTGTGAATATCCTTTATTTGGTATTATCTGCCACATTAAAAAAGCCCAGCCAGTGGGTTGTAGATTTTTTAAAAGAACTGAATCATACTTTAATAAGATAAACTTTTTATTTGACTACAGTTATCCAAAATACAAGGTTCCTGTTTTCAGAGTGGCTGAAAGCCCATGTTCCTTGCTTATCTGTTTCTGCAGAAAAAGGAGTTATGATAAGCAGGCTTTCTGTTGGGCTTAGTGCTGCCCCATACAGATGCTAGCAGCAAGGAATAGTCCTCTTCCTCCCCTCATCACACAAGTTGGGCTCAGGTCTCTGAATTACAGATGACAGTACCTGTCAATATGAGCACAGAATTCTGACGAGCAGCATTTTATTTGCATTTGATGCAAGCGCAAATGATTATACTGGTCACAAGGCAATGCAACTCTGGTAATTCTGCATATGGGACTGTCGTGTACACCCATAAGCCACAGCTAGGGTAGTCGGCAGTGCTGCCCACGGGAGGAGTGGAGCCCACTCCCTGCAAAACACCGTGCTGCCAGTTCCCTGGTGCGGTGGCAGACGAGGCTTGTGGTGCCAACCCACATACAGCTCTCTTCTTGGCGTGCGTAGTGACATAACTGCTTCTTGCCCTGTCTGGGGGGAGAAGATTTGAAGTCATAGCTGCCCCCTGCATAAGACATAACTTAATAACTAGTTTGTAAGTAGACATAACTTAATAACCAGTATAAGTTAATAAATTAGCAAGTTAACCGTGCATAAGTTAATAACTAGTTGCATCGGAATATATAGTAGTTGTAACAAGACTAATCAGTCTCTCACCTTCAGCATCCCTCCAGCAGTACAAGACTGCTCCACAGGGAGAGGTTCCTTCTGACCGTATGCTCCCAAAAGCACAGCCAACATGCTTCAAGGCCAGAGTACAGCTGGGGAGAAAAAGTATAGAATACTTCATTCTGTCTTTTCCCTTTCATTTTCAGTTAGTAAAGTAAAACATAAATCATGAGGTTAAAACTGTAAGCCTCAACTTCAAAAAGAGAGAAGTCTTGCTTTATACTTCTCAGCTTACCCTGGTCGTCGTCTTTCTCATGCTGGCCTGCTTGTATTAAACACTAAATACGAGCATGCTAGCATGCCATTTAGTGCTCCAGTACTAAATAAATGACATATATAATTTTAAACTGGTAAAATTTTGCACCCATTTTGTACTTTTGGAAAGGACCTTATTTTACAAACCAGCAGCAAATTAAGTCCAGTACCTTTGGGACCACTGGTTTATATAGGTCTTCTTGCTCATAGATTGTCTTACAGATTGCATAGGGGTTTTTTTTGTTTGTCTGTTTGTTTTTAGCTGAGCTCCTTCAATTGGGAGAAGAGAGATTATCATCTCACATATTACTCCCCTGATCTCTGTGAAATCTCATGCCATTCTTTCTTTGTACTTGAAATGGGATTGGGACTATGGTAAAGCAGAGGCAAAAGTGCGTCCAGATGATTCTTAGCCCAATTTCTTTGGGCATCTTTCCTCATGTCTAACAAGACATGGTCCAACCTCAGCCAAACCATTTTATTTTCTGAAAACAGATGCACTGGAAATCCATCTGTCTTTCTGGATGCTGTGACAGGTACTGTTCTGCTTTCCAACTTCTCTTTGAATTCTGCTCATGGATGACCCATACTTCATTTGTACTTGATTTTCATTTAATTTATCCTGAATCTTGTAATAAAGCTCTCTAGCATTCAGTAAATTACATGGAATTGAAATCCAACCACATAAACTGTTAACATGCAATGAAATGGTTATTTAAGGCTCATCTCTGCTGAGAGATCAACACATTTAGGAGCAGAATAATTTATATGTTGAATATTTGGCAGCAGCTCCACCAGTACAAAGCAGTTTCTCTGCTGGGGTACTGAATTCCTCCAAAAGAGTTCATGAGGTCAGAAATACGTATTTCTAACCAAAATGCCCTGAAATGCATCCTGACTGAAACATATATTACAGTTTAAGTAGTCTCTCCAGCCAAAACTGCCATATCAATGCTGAATTTATTTCATACAGCAGACACCGGCTTTTCTTGAATAAATAATGTATACATATGTAACTGCTTTAGCAAGTCACGAACTCTATGACTACCCCTGACTTCATTTGTCTTTCAACTAATGCAGCGCTCAAAATGCAAAGTCATTGTGTAGAGACATTCTCTGTATTTATGGGATCTCTGGCAGGACGTTCTTTTCCAGTGTAATAGACAACCAGCGAGTCTCCATGTGCTGTTTTTTTTCAGTGAACGTGATCATAGTACATATTCATACGAGTCAGGAATACATGCTGACCTTTATTAAACACTGTATGCCTCAGATAATTTTGCTGGCTGCAGCTGATCTGAATTTGAGAGGCCAAACGAGTTTATGGAAACAGTGGTATTCAGTGGTTTCCAAACAAAACAGAAAGCATGTCCCCACCAGACTTTTCAGTTCAGTCATGTTCCACTAAAGTAGAAAGCTTAGATGCTTTGCTTCATTTTATTAACATTTATCATTTAGATTATGATACATCTGGGATGATTTTCTGAATGTATACAACACCACAGTCAATGCCTATGGAAGCTTTTAACCGAAATGAAGGAAATTAGAGGAAAGAGTACAATGTAAAAGCAAAGCAGTCAGTAGTCAGTAGTCAGTTTTAATAAGAGTTACGTTTTCCACAGCTGTGGAATAATTTAAAATGTATTCTGGATGATTCTGAAATTTCTACATTTGTATGTTAGGAAAAATATATTTCCCCAAACTTTTTTTTTCCATTTTTGAAAAACTGTTTTAAAAATAGCTGGAACATTTTACATATTCAGTTTTCTGATTAAAAAAAATGCACCAGACCATCATAAGTAGGGTATATATGAAAGGACATATGAAAATTAGTTGACTGCTCAAAAAATTCTAGTAGCTTCAGTTTAAATTTTTTAGACCAGATCTGCTTCTGTGAGGGACGGATTTACAGAGGTGTATGAATAAGACAAGAACAAATGGGCTCAAATAGCAGCAAAAGATTGGTGGAAATACAGGATTGGGTTCAGAGGTCAATTTTTCTAGACAGTGATAAAGTACTAGAGTTCTTAGGGGGGTTATGCTTTAGTTCTTTTTATGTTTTTTAAAATATCTGTCAGGAAAGTACAATGCAAGAGTCTGGGCCAGGTGGAGTCACGAGAACCCTTAAAATTCTACACCTTTATTGTATATTCTGACTCTGCAGACTTCTTTGAAAAATATTTTTTGTTGATGTTTCTCTCACTGTTATTTTTTACAAGCTATATTTTAAGTCTGCGTTCCCAGAGGAATATTTTTGGTTTGTTATTGTTGCCTTGCATAGGCCCAGTTTTCTAAGGGTTCATTCAACTTCAGTGAACACATTTTTGAAACTTGAAGTGTAAGGTTTATATGTATTTAACTCTCAGCAGAGCTAGGTCCATCTCTGATGGTTATCACTAAAATATTGCTCTGGTTTCAGAAAATTGTTATATTAAATTTTTAACTTGACACTTCTACTACTTTTGCAACAATATGAAGTAGTGATTTGGGAATAGGACAAATTTCAAAATTTCATGCACAGAACAAGTTTCACCGATGTAAGTCATCTGAATGAGGAATGAGTCCCTGTAAATTGTGTAGTTTTTCAAAATGTCTCTGAATTTATTTTGCATCATAGAAAACTGTCCTATGTAAAAGGGAAAAACCCTACTCTGCTAACCTTCCCTGTGCGCAGAACTTCTTTGATTATAGGAATATCTCAAAAACTCTCATATCTAGTTAATTATCAGGCTGTAGTATGCCAAATGTTTGGTTCTTTTACTGTCCACTTGATTTTTTTTTAATGAGAAGCTGTGAAATGCCTAACATTGATGACTTTTCAAAGCTGTTATTATTAAGCAACTGCTAAGCACAATAATTAACATCTCATTGAGAAGAAGGATCAGCATTATTCTGACATCTCAAACTTAATATTGTTAGAGCTGGCACATAAATATTTAGCTTAGGAGTGTATCATCGTAATTCCGGACTCCATAGACTTTTGTTCCTATGATTCACAGCTTACCAGTTGTAGGGACTATAACATAGTTTTAAAAGGCATTCTGGGTACTTCCTGAATGTTGCGTCAAATAGTTCTTCAGTATAAATACATTTATCAGCACAAGGCACTCCATTATTTTTACAGAGGCTAACACTTTGGTTAAATCTATTAATAAGCCAAAAAGCTACATCCTGGGCTTGCTTTTGAAGCATTTTATCCTGTGTGTGCTCGAGTCTTACTTAACTAACATGTAGTAAGACCACCTAGCAAGGATACAATGTAAATGGATCTGTGAAAAAATGTGACGGAAGTTCAGTTCTTCCTGTAGTCAAAACCAGCTTACTATATTTGCATGTAAGTTTTTTTGAAAATAGGGGGAAACTCCCTATATAGAAATGACAGGACTATCAAAAAGATCATGGTGGAAAGCCGCAGCAAAGATGTTTGTTGGGGTGTCATTTGTAATGTATTGAAGATGGTACACACAGCCACAGTTGAGCATAGACAGTAGAATAGAATCCTAATATTGAATGAGTAGAACATCACATGTCATTCATACTAATATGTTATTCACTGAGGAGTGAATGTGTGTTTCTGTGTTTGTACTGTACCAGTATTTCTGATCCATCCATTGGCCGTGTAGAAAGGATTACATTGATATTTCACTTTGACAATGAGATATGGGATAGGAAGAGGTGGGTAATGTATCACATCAGTGAAGAACTGGTCTGAGATCACTGTCACTTGACACTCAACTGAATTGTCAAAATACGGTAATTTGTAGCTCAACTGCAAGGTAGTCTCTACTGCAATAACAGTTCAGAATAGGACCTGGAAAAAGAAGAGCCAAACTTTCTCCTTGTAATTTGGTGTTCATATTTCAAGTGAGTAGCGCTGGGGACAAAGGAGAACAATGAGAACTTTGTCCAAAAGAGGAAGCTACAGAACGACACATGCTGTTAGTGATTGGCAATGGCAGCAGGAAATAGTGCAAAGATACAAAACAGCCAGAGAAGATGAAAAAAATTATACTGAAATGAAAAGTGCTGCAAGCAATGAGATGAAAATACTCTGCCAGCATGGCAATAGCCAAGCCCACAGGCCATGGCAGGCTGATTGCAAAACAAGTATCAAAAAAATCATGGCTTTACGTTTGTAGGGTTTCTAGAGGTATAACCATGGGAAAAACCCTAATCCTGGTTCTATTGCTGGGATGTGGAAAACACACAATGGGATACTGTGGGGATCCTGTGTAGTGTTTGGATGGATGCATACCACAGCTCAGCTCTGCAGCATCCTTTCGCTGAGGAAGCAGTGGAGTCTACATTGTGGAGAAGGTGGATATTGGGAAACAGAAGCAAACTCATCTTGCCATCTTCCTATGGGCTGCCTTCCTCGTATGCAGCAAGACTGAAAAGAAGTGGTGGATTCTGCTCCAGCCATCATTACTGCTGCATTACACTTCTGAAAAGAGCTCTCTACTGGCGACAACCTCTGCTCCCGTGGGCTCCCTCTGCCAGACCCTGCTGTTTGCTTTGAATATGGAGCTCAGGTTTTCTCTTCTGATGCAAAACACTGCAAATGCGTCAGAGGGGTATTCCTCAGAGGGATGATAATGGAAAGAATGGCTGAAGTTATGAAGGAGGAATTTTGTGTTTGAAGCATATTGATAATGCTGAAGAAGAATGTAAGATGTGAATCACTGTTACCTCCAGCCACTCCCATGTTGTGTATATAGGTATGTATATATTTAATTTCACAGTTCTGTCCTCTGATAAGGCTATTTGCATGGCTGAATCTAAATTACATTCTAAAATTAATTTCTAGATAGCAGTTTTAGGATGCCATTTGAACCCTATCTGGTTCTCAGCTTGAGGAAAAGAAAGTGTTTCAGAGTCTCTTTTCCTTCTTCCATACTGCTCTTTCTTTAGCTTTGTTCAGTTTTAGACTTTACTGTTTTCACAGGCAATCTCAAAATACTGGTCTGGAGGTCTTTAAATTACTTTCTTTTTAACCTGTCTAACACAATTTCAGCGTTAGTCCTTTTCCAGATAGAGAGCACAGACACAATCTACTTCCTTCAAATATACTTTTAAGTCCTTCCATATGAAGGGAAGCATTCAATTTTTTTTGCTTGTTTTACTCTGCAGAATATTTTAATCATCTGACAACCCATGGAAATGAATCCTTTCACTTTCACGTAAACTGACAGACGGCTGGGTGAAAGGGTTTTACTGGACCATCATGCACCGCATGAATCCTCTGATGCCTGTCCTTACAGTGCTCAAACTTTCGGCTTGAGTAGGCCCTTTCATGTTTTCAAAAGATGAGAAGGAAATATGGGCTCTCTTATTCAATGGTACCTCTGATGCTAGCAGTGCTAATAATAGTAGCAAAAAGTCACATGGAAAAGCTTGATGCTTCTTTGTTTCAAGACAGTCTATCCTTCAAACCTGGAAGACCTGGGCCATTCAGAGCCCTGAAGTGACCATACAGTATCTATGGGTGCCTGCTCTCTTTTATTGCTGTCTCCCTTTTAATTACTGTAACTCTGGTGTAGTGTTTTCATTCTTTGTTCTTTTTTATTCCTGAGGAATGGACACATTCTCACAGCCATCTACCCCTCACCTCTACTTTCTCATGTAAATTGCACAAAACAGAGCTATGGTTACTTACCAGACTAGTTTATCCACAATGAAGTAAAGGATTTGCACAGATTCTACTGTCATTTTCATGGTGGAAGAGAATATGGGGATTGACCATCAACCAAAAAACTGATGAGGTATTCAGAAAAAACAGTAGGAAACACAAAATAAATAAATACCTAACTGTAGTGAGGCTTTTCGGGCATCTCACATGTTTTTTGTTTGTTTCGACAAGTGAGGTGCATTAAATGTCATATTTCATACTGCTTTACGTTTCTTAACTCCCTGGAACACTCAGAACTCTCTTCATCATATACTACCACTGAATATAAAAGCAAAGCAAGTAAATGGTCAAGGGACTGGTGCCACAGCCGGGGGTTCAGCTACTTAGATCATTGGACTCGCTTTGAGAATCCTGGTCTGCTGGGGGCTGATGGGGTCCAGCTGTCAGAGAAGGGAACGAGCATCTTTGGTCATAGGCTTTCCAAGCTGGTGAAAAGGTCTTTACACTAAAATTGCCAGGGGAGGGGAACTTCAATCCATCCCACCCCTACCAGTTTGATGCCAGTGCCAGCAACAGATGCCCAGAGCCTGGAGAGAGATCACAAGTCAGCAGGAGAACCTGAAGAGCGGCACAAAGGAATTCCAGCCACTCCAGCCAGTAAGGCAGCTTCATTGGGGGCCCAACTTAAATGTGTCTATGTAAACACTCATACCTTGGGGAACAAACAAGAGGAGTTAGAGATGTACGCATGCCTGCAGGGCTATGACCTTATTGGCATCACGGTGATATGGTGGGATGGCTTCTACAACTAGAGTGTTGGAATGGAAGGATACAGGCTTTTCCAGAGCAACAGGCAAGGGAGATGAGGAGGGGATGTCACCTTCTATGTTCATGACCAGCTGGAGTGCATGGAGCTCTGCCTGGGGATGGATGAGGAACTGACCAAGAGTTTATGGGTCAGGATTAGAGGGCAGGGACAGGTGACATTATAGTGGGAGCCTGCTACAGGCCACAGAACCAGGAAGACTGAGTGGATAAGGCCCTCTATAGACAGATAGAAATAGCCTCACGCTCACAATCGCTGGCCCTCATGGGGGACTTCAACCACCCCAGTATCTGTTGGAGGGACAACACAGCAGGGCATAAGCAATCCTGGAGGTTCCTGGAATGACTTGATGATAACTTCCTTCTCCAAGTGACAGAGGAGCCAACAAGAAGAGGTGCTATGCTGGACCTTATTCTTACCAAAAAGGAGGGACTGGGGGGGAATGTGAAGCGCAAGGACAGCCTTGGTTGCAGTGACCGTGAAATGGTAGAGTTCAAGATCCTTAGGGCAACGAGGAGGGCACACAGCAAGCTCACTACCCCGGACTTCAGGAGGGCAAACCGTGGCCTCTTCGGGGAACTACTTGATAGGGTACCATGGGATAAAGCCCCAGAGGGAAG